>NC_056735.1:1294039545-1294339545 GCF_019279795.1 Protopterus annectens
AAATATATATATATATATATATATATATATATATATATATATATATATATATATATATATATATATATATATATATATATATATATATATATATATATATATATATATATATATATATATATATATATATATATATATATACACATATGTGCATATATGTGTAGATATCATTATGTGTTGTTTATATACCTATATATATAAAATTGTCCGGGTTTCTGTAGACATACACAGCTGTGAATATGTATCACACATATATGTATCTGTATGTGGGGTGCATACAAACATCAGCTCCACACTCTTGTAACTCTCTTTACTTCACAGATGAACTGTTCTGCCTTGCTGCAACACAAAAAGGTGTCACATGTGAACACAGACTAATATTAGGGGGATATATATGGTGACAGATTTTAGATAAGCATATTGTACTGCTCTGGCAGTTGGGCATTCTATGCTACACTTTAACATGACTGTCCTGCAGGTGGTGTGATCTCACACCCATGTGTCTATCATGGCGGTATTAATACCCCCACCAGCCATTCACCACAGTAATGTACAGAACCCAGATATCATGGGTCACATCTTTGCCATTCACTGCTGATCTGCACAGTTGACAGGTATGCCCCACTGCCCACAGGGACTGACACTATTGTCCAGAGCAGTTGTTGAGCAGAACATCATTACAGGAAAAAATACTGATGGCACATATACATCCTTTCACATTATACATCCTATTAGTCTATGCCATATACTACATGCAAGTAAATGCATATCTGTTTCACATACCTTTTATGTTTTTTCTGCTGTAACACAACCTTGAGCTTTGTTACTTTTATTAAAGTTGTTTTTTTTCTTCTTTTTCTCTCTCTCTCAGTCTCTCCAGTAGAGTGATTGATCTGGTTTGAATAGATTGCAGCATGCTTTTGTTGGTATTGCACATGATCAGGTGGTGGCCTCTGCACCAGTCAGTGTCCACCAGTTGCTAATTTCATGCAGCCTGCTGTGTAGTACTTTAGATAACCACTGTCATGGCAAACCTGTACTTTAAATTGCTGACTTCTGTGGACGTTGTCCCATCACCTTTCCAGTATGAATGACATTATTCTTGTGTGTGCACATCAGTGTTACAGACAGCAGGTAGCAATACCTATTACAGCAGAACCTGCAGACACAGGTCAAATTCACATTTGGGTAAGGTTCCAAACCTACAAACAGCATGAGTAGTGTTGTTGTGTGCATTGTATCTTGTTGGTCTTACATGGTTTCTGTGTACATGGTACTTTTTCATGGAATGTTGTCTGTCTGCATAGCTCTCAACTGTGGGCCTATCCATATGATACCAGGGTATTGGCTGTTAGGTTTTGTCTGTGCTCCACACAGGTATTATCCCAGATATATCAGTGGCATTCCGTCTGTTGAGTGCTATCAGTACATGGCTACATCCATTTGTATTTCAATGTTTTATTCCTGCATAAGGGTATGCTGCAATGAATCCTGTAACACCAGCAATTTCCAGAGTGTGTAACAACAATAATGCAAATATGGCCCTATGTTCCTGCCTCTGTCCTCCACATATATGCCAGTCTTTGTCCTGCTGTGATACAGAAAGGGGTTGTTAGGTAATGGCCTATCATTATTTACCACTAGCATTACTGCTATCATCCCAATCATGTCATGGACTCCCACATCAACTGTTGGGCCAAGTCCATATATATGGAGGCAACAGCTGGAGAACACATATGTGCCCTTGTACATTCCAGAGGTAAGTGTGTGGTACACAGTGTTCCTTGCCCTTGTGCAGCCTTTTATGGGGGGGGGGATTCAATGCCATTAACCTAGGCTATGACACCTTTTCAGGGATATAACTGTTAAGACGAGGATCATTCAGTGTGATAGTGAGATGTTAAGTTAAGCAATGTTATGTACAAGATACTAAGTGCTACTTTCCCCCCTAGGGCTTGACTACAGGGTGTAATTGGAGGCTGCTGAACTACATCTGTAACTGTTGATTGTTACATATCTTGAAGGCAAATTCTGTTTCTGCTGTTGTACTAATTGAAGGCCTTGGCCTGGACAGCATAGTATGGCATATATACATATTGCTTGCATCTACTATTTTGTGTGAGCCTTGCATTCATCACTGATTACATATTTCAAACCTTATGTGGTGTAAGTACTCGCATCCATTATTGTATAGTACACAAATAAAGGGTATCTGTGTATGCATACCTGTGTGTTGTGTCCTTTGAATTGTGGGTGGGTATATGTTTAATGTCAGTATTCTCATTTGTGGGAATGGTTCCCACACTACACATTTCACAGGTGCCAGTTAAATGGCTTGTGGCTGAGGGATATACTTTGCACCCAGTACTTGCCATACTACTTCTACATATGTATGGCTACTAAAACTTTTGTCAGTGTATATGCGTATGTACCTATATATATCTCATATAGCTATATATTATATATATATATATATATATATATATATATATATATATATATATATATATATATATATATATATATATATATATACATATATATATATATATATATATATATATATATATATATATATATATATATATATATATATATATATATATATACATACATACATATGAACATATGTATATATCTATATACAATTGATGTTATATGATTATTTGTGAGTCATACATAAATATATAGCTATCTGTCTACATTTACATATATATATCTGTTTATATATCCATGCATGTTCGACTCATATTTTGGCCTGTTCCTCATTCTCTTGGTAATTGACATGGATGAGTGGGAGGTTGGCATAATAGTTAAGTTGTTTTCCTTGCAGACACAAAGTACAGGGTTTGATTCTCACATGGGGTAATTGGCTAGGCTTGAAATGGTCCAGAAGGGCAGTTAGCCTAGTACTAACCTATGAACCTATGATTGCAGCATTGAAGTCAGTAACTAGTGCCAACACTTTTGTGTTTCAGACTTCATCTCCTTCTACTTATGTATTCTAATACATATAACTGTGTAACTAGCAACAGTTTAAGTGTATTAGAGCATTAGTTGACACATATCACTATTTGAACCCACAGTGTGGCATACTTTGTCCACACTTCTTGCATTAACAGGTTGTGTGGTATGATATTAATACATTTCCTGTACTGTTGACTGACTGTACTGGATGATATGTTTGTGAAAACATCAGGTTATGTATATCTGCCATGGTTTAGTGGTAAATCACTTTGTGTATGGAGTGCAGGGTCCTGGGTTCAAGCCTTGGAGAGGTAGTTTATTTTGTTGCTGGGCAGAACAAGGGACACTGAATACAGAGTGATTAATGCACTTTTAAGCAGTTGTAAGCAGATTTGTGCGTTTGTAAGCACTGCCAACCTCCGCCTATGTTTTCTTACAGTCAGTTAGCTTTGGAATTTCTCAACCTGTGTAGGCATAGCTTACCCCCATTCAAACCCGCTTACTGCAGCTTAAAAGTGCTTACTGCCACTTACCCTGACACTAATTTCTTTAAAAGAAAAGAAAAAGGGGTTGATAGGAAAGTGGTGAAAAATGGGGCACAAAGAGGGAAAGACAGTAGGGAAAATAGCTAGGCATGTGCAGGAAGGGTATAGGAAAGGTCCATAGCTGCCCATTTCTTCTACAGCAACAGTTGTGCATATACACTAAATTTCCAGGTACAGTTGGACCCTCGAACCTCTGGGAGAGGGGTGAGGACAACATATATTCATTGTGATGCCAGTTAGACCAGATTACATGTGTCCAGTGGACATGTGTGCAAAATGGACAGCTATGTATGGGGCAAGATTTATTTGTGGGAACAGATTGCCCTTTTTCTTTTCAGGTGAGAGTGGGATGTTGGGTAGGGGTAGTAGATATATTTGGGGAGGTAGGTTGGGTAGGTTAACAGATAAGACACACAAGATGCATACAGGGCCGGTATATGACACGTGGGGGGTAAACACATTGGACGGGGAGGAGTGTTTGGAAGTTGCAAGCCCATGAGCCCCCAACTGGAAACAGTAGGACTGAGGTCCCCACCCATGGGCAGTCACCACTGCACCTTCATGGCCTCAAAGGTGGCTGTGTTGGGGGCTGTGTAGGAGGGGCAGGCTCACCCTCTAATAGCACCACTTGGCCCTCAAGCTGGCATAGCTGGTCTCGATACTCCAGATCGAGATCCCTATACACCACGGCCCAGACCTGTTGACGGGTGATAGGTTCCCCTCCGTGCCCAGTCTGTGGGGGGGAGAGCCCCATCCCCTGCAGTGGTTCCCCTCGAAGGTGGCGCAGGGGCCAAGGAGGAGGAGGACCCAGGCCGGGCCCCAGATGTGCTTGTGCCCAGTGCCATGGCCAGCTAAGGTGGGACAGGTGGGTCCGCTGGGACCGGCCTTCCCATACGAACTGTGTTGTCTCATGTTTATGACAGATATGGGTTAGTAACAGTCAACAGCATTCAGGATTAGTTATAACAGCATGCATAGCTATTCCCATTAACCCAAAACATCAGATTTAACACAGTTGCAGAGCAAGAAGAGCACATGCATATATGGAACAACAGTGGCCATTACAGGAGCATGCAGGTTTCATTGATGGCAACAGGCCACCAATATGGGTGTATTTTAACATGGCACATGCATAGAAACAAATGTGAATATTTATAAACCATTAGGACATAAGTCCCAACAAAAGTTTGGAGTGCACACATACCAGTTGAGGAGTGTCATTGGGTTATTTTGCACATATGGTAGGGGTGAGAGAGAGAGTTCAATTAACAACTAATATATCCTTGTAGTTTTCACAACATTCTTAGTCACTGCAGTGATCTTTCCCTTACATGTATTATTACACTACCCAATGGCCTTATATTGTACACTGGTATGTTTATAGATTATTATTTACATGACCTGTGTCTTACATACAGGTGTGACAGGCTGCAGGTGTTAATGCAACATATGTTGAGAATTGCTGTCATACACTTTGGGTGAGGTGCTAGAATGACAGGTTTGTTTTCATATACATTCTCTGACTATGTACACGTTTGACTATTAGTTATATGTCACTGATAGCCGCCTACATTTCTTGGATCATCACGCTGAATTTTCAGAGGAACAGGGTACCAGGCTGGTGATATGGGCCATTTATCTGGACATGCTGGACAGATTGGAACTGTTGTGGGATATGAATATGCATACAACTTTCAATTTGAACATTCTAGCAAATTCTGTACAGTTGGGTGTAATTATGCATACAGCTTTCTATCTGAACATTGTAACTAAATCTGTACAGTTGTGGGGTATGATTATGCATACAACTTAGTAGCACTGAGAAAAAAACTAGTAGCACTCCCAGGATTCAAACCCCTACTGTGTGTGACAAAAAATTAGGGCTAACATCACAGTACACTGTGCTATCAGGGAAATGATGTAAAGCTTTTGACTGTTTTCTAAGTCTCCCTAACTTGTACAATATGACTGACCTCTTGGCACTTCCAACATTGTTATGAAGGACTTCATACACATTTTATCTGCATACCACGGTGTGGGTGACACTGTTTAAGATTCAACAGTACTATTTATAGTATGGAACAGATCACCAACATATGAGAGAAGAGTAAACAGAAGCACTCCAGGGGTTATACCTTTATTCACAGACTATTACACATTTATTTCTACTGGTGCAACACTTTCTAAGGCTCTTATATTTATTTGTTATGACAGTACATGCAGACTAATTACTAACATGCCTCACAATGCAGCCTAGCATCATTGGCTTGCTAGTTCATAGCCCGCTCATCTGCATCTGTCAGAGAAATACAGTGATATTTAGCCATACCTATCTATAGTATACACAAGCTAGGCAAGTATTTACTACTTAGTAGAATGAGTACTTAATCAGTACTGGGGCATTGGCCATCTGCCGAGACTCCTGGATCCACTGTTTCAGTACATCCCCCCTCTGCCGCTTCAGGTCAGCATGGTGGTGCCTGACCTGCTCACCAGTCCGGGGCATACCTGTAGCACTAATGAGGTCACAGGCAAGACTGTCCCAGGCCTCGATTTTATACTGTGAGCCCTGGTACTGGCCCTGCAGTAGTCCCTGCTCATGGTGTTTTACCAGGAGCCATACCATGATTTTTGACTCCTGGATGCCCCAGCACTGCACTCTAAATCCAGTGCCGTCACCCACACCAGCCATTCTGCCTGCAGTAGGAAGCTACAACCAGTTATGAGAAGTATTCCTGCCTGTGGGGTTTAAATACGGACAATTTCCTGCACTTTCCCGTGGTTGGCCAGTTTTGAAAAGGCTAAGCTATGGGCACACCTGCTTACATAAGGTTGGCACTGCTTAAAGAGGTATACCACTAGGCAGATTGAATTGGCTTCCCTACACATTGCTTACACTTACTAACTTGAGCTGTGCTGTGGTTAGCATTGCTTAATAGTTAATTAGCACTATATTTGCCATTTGGCAGTGATTTATTCTTCATTACAGGTTCTATATGTGTCTAGTATTCATGATTCTACACTTATACACTTTATTACAATAACACCTCACATCTATGCTTACTGCAGTACTCCAGTTCACATATTTATGTTATGTAGCAGGTTATACCACTTCACACTGTACATAGATTCAGTTCACGTTTGGTTTGATTTTCCTGTGGTGAGGATTAGTTTGCTGATACCTCATTCCTATCTATTGATATGATGGCTTAGTGGTTAATTACTTTGACCATAGCGTACAGGGTCCTGAGTTCTAGCCTTGCAGAGGCAGCTTATTTTGTTGCTGGGCAGAACATGGGCCATTGGGTACATAGTGATTAAGGCACTTTAAAGCAGTTGTAAGCAGGTTTGTGCAACGGTAAGCACTGCTAACCTCCGGTTACAGTTTCTTACACTCAGCTTCTACTTTGCTTCATCTGCGTAGGTGATGCTTACCCCTGCGCAAATGCACTTAAATACACTTACTAGTGCTTATATATGCTTACTACTGCTCATTTGTGCTTAAACCTGCTTACTAGTGCCTTATTCATTATGACACTGACACTTCACATGTGCATTTAATGCAGTACTCCAGTACACATTTAAATGTTATTATGTCGGTTATACAGCAAAAAGATGTAAAAATATGTTCATACACAGATTTCACATGGAAAATGGTATGTGCTGCAGTGGGACTTGAACTGGGAATGCCTGTTTGTTAGGTTAATGCTCTAACCACTACACTATTGCTCTACTGCTTCATTTGCATATATATTCCTTGTTATCCTCTTCAGCCTTTTCAGCTGCTTTAACCATAGCTAAGCGATGGGCAAACCCGCGCACCTATGGTTAGCTGTACTCGGGGTTTTAAAAAAATAAATAAAAGGGTTTCTTAATTTTATTTATATGTACTGTTGCTGATGAACACATGGGGACTGTTGGTGGGGATATGCAGACACCTATGAGCAGTCTCGCTCATTTATTTCCAGCTTCTGCTGTTCTACTTTGCAGGGGCATGTTTATTCTGAGAGCTCTGCTCTTAGACATGCCCCCTGCACTCGTCCATGCTCCATGTAGGATTAGGAGGTCAGGCAGAGCACCTTCATTAATATGCATGGCGCACTGCTGTCCTCCTCCTAAACTGCCTTTTCCATGCAGGACTAGATTAGTCCTGCATGGAAGATTAGTAAATCCGGGAGTATATATTTAATGAAAAATATTCAAGAGATTTATGATTTTAAATTATCTAATCAAAGATCTACTAATAATAATATTATTTCCTATAGCTTTCACAAATGGATGCTTAATACATTTTAATACAAGGAAAATGTAGACAAATAATATTAATTTACTGGCATCAGATTTTGAATGGGAATAAAGTACACTCAGCTGATTGTTTGATTGTTAAATACAGTCTGGAAAATAGTAGTTGTTAAAATATACAAACAAGAAAGGAATATATTCAAGACAAACCGCAATTATTCCAAAAATCCTAGACTTCTTTTGTACCATAAATAATAATCCATCTAAAAGTAAGTCATACTTCAAGTCCTATATAAGATTATTAGAAATGAAATTGTTCCCCCTATGGAATTATTTAATGAAACTAAATAAAGATGGACTTTCTGAGAAGAATAAGAAACTATCCTTAAAATTTACAGGAAAATCAATGTCCTCTCTATACTGATTTATGCATGGAAATTTGTACAGAGAGTTTTTATAACACCCCACAAAATTGCTGTTGTATACAAATCAGAAAAAAATAAAATGCTGGAGATGATGCCCTTAATGCAGATTGGGTTCATATGATTATAGAATGCAACATAGTGTCATCTTTCTGGACTGATTTTAGAAACATTTCCCAAGCAATGCGGTCAGATAATTGTACTATTACACATTCCTTGATTTTGTTCAATGCCCCAATCTCAGACATTATTCCAGTATCACAAATACCTCTTCTTTGGTCTGTCCTAGCTATTGCTAGGAAAGTTATAACTAAAAACTGGAAATACAAAACTACTCTCTCTTTTACTAGTGAATTTATCTGTCTAATCAAATCTGTTTGTAAAAATGAATTATCGACCATAAAAATGAGAACTACAAATGTAACTCCTCAATATAGAGCCTGGCAGAAGTTTAATGATCTATTAAAAAAGTACTAATGGTTTTGTGTATATAATTCTTGTTATGGACTTTTGTATATATTTTTGTTTTATTTTGTTTCAAATTGTTGAATTATTTTTGGAATATGTAAAATCAAATAAAAACTTAAAAAAATTAAATGGTCCAGTTTGGGTAATGATGTTTTTAAGTGATACATTAATCTGATTGAATAGTTTAATACTGTGCAATTATGATGTAAATGGTGTCTATTAACTGATATTTAAATGCTGATTGAACAATTAATGCTTTTTATGTCTGATGAAGCACCTTTGTAAAGACGAGAAAATATGTTTTTTCGAATTTTATTAAGTGATGGTTTGTCAAAATGCAATGCCCCTCCAAACCCAAAGAACACAAGCATATGCTGAATTGCTGTCAGAAACTCTAACAGTCATGTTAGTGGCTGCATAGTGCCTACTGTACCTACCAAAAGTAAGCTCAGGACTAGTCCAGAAACAAACTGCCCTGGTGGCATCCCAAATTAAACAGGATGTACAAAAAAGAAAATTAATTCTGGCAAAATTAGGAAGGGTAATTCCCAAAGAGATAAAACTCTCTCACAAAAGTAAATAGGCAAACTAAGAGGGCTAATTAGGTCAAGTAAAGCCAACTTTTAGTTTAAGATAGCCTCCCAGGTGAAAGATGACCATAAGACCTCCTACACCTAATTCAGAAACCTCAATGGCAGCACACAGTAATGTGCTGAACTGGTGGTTAATGCTGCCATATACACTGAGCCCTGGGACCCATGGTTATGCTCTTGCAACACACCAGATAATTGCAGCACCCTTCTCTGACCTCATCATCTATTATGGCGATAGGTAAGCCCACTGGAATAATCAAAAGAGTCTCTTGTGTAGATAAACTGTGCATAAATATTTTGTAAATAATTCTATCCTATGACAACTATTCCTATATAAACATTAACTTTACTGGAATTAACTATACTCAGTTTAAATACACTTCCTAACATTCATTCTTACAACATACACATCATACTTTTGAAACCAGTTTCAAATTTATATTCTGCTGTTCCCATTCTATATTCTTCTGTTTTGCTCAAAAAGAAAATCTGAGCAAAGTGTATAAATTACCATCAGGTAGTGTCGCAGATTTATGTACTTGTTTTACGATTCTTTCATGTTTTATTTTATGCTTCTATTTTATGACTCTTGTTTCATATATTATTGTAACTCTGGGATTTTTCTTCTCATGCCTCCACTGAAAAGGGATTCTATGCATAATTGGACTTTCTCAGTAAACAAATGCAAACAATAAATATCTCTGCAGCCACTTTTATACTGACTGAACAGTCAGGGTTGCTGAGATAGCCTCACTAGAAAAGATGCACATGTGATGATGACTGTAATTACAGTTCTGTGAATACATTTAATAAAACTAGATTTGTTCTCTATTATCTGCTTCATCCAGAACAAGACTACAGGGAAGCTGCAGCCTATATCACTGCACTCACAGGACAGAACGCAGGAAATTAATCCCAGAGAATATGCCAATCTATCACGGGATTCACACACTTATTTATACAAAACATGCAAACTAAAGGCAATTTGGGAGAGTCACCATTAACCTAAAGCGTGTCTTCTGAATATGGAATCTGCAGTCTGTTGAATCAAAAATGGGCACGGGGAGGACATGCATACTTCACACATGCTCACTATCTGGGAATCAAACCAGAGTAAGTGTTGTGGAGGTAACAGTGCTAAACTTTGCAACCCAGATGTAAGGAAAAACATCTCAAGCAAAAGCACCTCTTCTAGCCTGTCAAACAAAGCAGCAGCTTCATGAAACAGCACAGGAAAACACTTAAAATACTAAAGTTTAAAATGTCAACAGATAAAAACATACCAGCTTTGGTAATGTGTCTAATGGCTTAGTGTATGCATTTCTCATGTTTAGCAGTAAAAGCAACATATAAAATGTTTTCATCTCTGTTTACAACACAATGGTCCAGACACTGAAAAGATCTGCAATACAACCAATGAAGACTTACACAGAAGAGTGTCACATTTTATATAAAGATGAGATATGCAATAGCTATTCAACCCCAATTTTTGTCAGGATTGGATTTTGCAGAACCATGTCACAGACCATATCCTCCCAACCCTCACAGCACCACTGCCATAGTTTTCACCTGCCAGTATCAATCTGGCAGAAACTCACCCCACCCCCTCCCTTCTTTTTTTTTTAACCTTAAACCATTAACATTTTAGAGAAATCCTATAATATAATCAAAATTAATCTTAGAGATGTCTCAAAATGCAATGAAACCAAAAGTATGTATGGAGCAAAATCAACTTCTTGTGGCATAAACTCCAATCTTGTCTCCTTTCTTTTGGTCAGTGTCTACAAGAAAATGTAAGAGATAATTACTAGTAGACACAAATGAGTTACATGTGGCAAATCAGAATGAAGTGAGTTCCACTACGTTCAGCTCATAGTGATCAGCCAACAACTTTAAGATCTCCTTGTCTAGCACTCTTATTAGCTTTATCTGTATGAACCATCCATCAGCCCATACATGTTCTGGCATGACCATATCAGCATGCAGTTTGGTATTTAAACTGCACTGTCTGAAATCTGTTGCAGTGAATCACTGGGAATAAAAGGGAGTGAAGAGTCCAGCTGGTTAAATTTACCATCCACTAGGTGGGCAGCCAGTGCATTGTCACTGGGTAATTCTAGGATCCAGATCCTAGATTTGGAAGTATAACATAAAAGTTGCTTACGTTTAACTTGTAGTTGCCTTAATAACTTTTCTTAGTCACTTCCAAACAGCTCTTCTCTGATTCACAACAGCCCACTCAAAGAATCACAGTTAGCTTAGCTAATATGGAAGCAAGTTAGCAGAAGAGATCTTGTAGTCACTCAGTCACAGTCAGTAATCAAGGACCAATCAGGGAAAGCTGCCTACCCACTTGTTGCAATATATGCGGAAGTAGAAAAGTCAACAAGGAAACAACACTGTTTTTTGAATGTGTGAATCTTGTGCTACTGTTTGTGAGAAAGCCTGTGTGAAGAAGCTGTGTAATTTTGTCATGTTTTGTGAAAATGTAGCCGGCTGGCTAAATTAATATTGGAAAATAGGCAAAGAAGCAAAATATGTTTGCTTTCTGATACTATAAACAGTTATCTGATTACAGCAACTCATTACTAAACAACTGTGACAGTTACAGGAAAGTAAGTGCAAAATATTTTAAACTGGGTTGAACAGAACCAGCATGATTTTGCAAGCATTGTGTCTGCTTCGGGAAGGCTCAACCCTCCTTAGCAGTCATACTTTCCCATAGCTGTTGGCAGGCAGAGCAAATTTAGCTACATTGTTTGAATATATTGCACCCCCCCCAACATGACATTAACTGAGACATCACCTCAATTACACTGAATATGCAGCCCTGCTTGCAGGTTTTGACTTAACGATGTTACTACCGGGTGCTAGGTACAGTGTGTGTAATTTACAATCATTCTTTTCCCTGTAAAATATCTGGGCTACTGCACCTGCTTTCCTTTGAAGCCATATACAGCAGTTGGAGGTTATTATTTCCTGTTTCACTTTTTTCTCATTTTCAAACCAGGGGACCCTAGTGTAACTTATTTAGTCAGCCCTTCGAGGTTATCTGCTAAGTGACAGCAGCTGTCAGTTGGTTGACATTTGTACAGGTAAATTTAATGTCTCCTCCTCTTAGATAATTTGTGAGGACATCAAAGTGAATAACAGCTGTGAAGTGGCTAGATAAAGAGGATGTAATTTTGCCTTGGTGTATTAACACAGTCATGGAGTTTCATAATAGCTCTCCTTGAGCATGTCTTCAAAACATCTCCTTATTTTAGATAGGATGTCAACTTTGCTCATATCATAATGTTGCAAAGTACTGTGTGTGTCCAAAGCTGCTGTTTTCTTTATTTGGGCTATGTGCAAAGTACACTCCACCAATACCTTCCTCCTCTTAAGAAAAACAATGTGTTCGAGGCGAATGAATGGTATGGTGTCAGAAGTGGCATATCTAAAGGGCGTGGAGTCCGTACCGGCATATCTAAAGGGCATGAAGTTAGAGGCAGCTTGGTTCAAATAACTAGAGGCACTTGTTTAGAGCTGGAGAAATATACAGCAGTGGACCATCCCTAAATGTGCAAACTTCGCAAAACAGGTCAGAAACGAATTTCAGGTATTAAAACTTCCTCAGAACTATTTCTTTTTCGCATAATATGAAACAAGGCATACAGAATGTTTCAAATGATATTCGCATAAACAGGTATGTACGATGTTGATAAAAATATTCAAGTTACTTCAGAAAATGTTTGAAATAAAGTCCAAATTGCAAAACAAATGAATAAAATAAGGGGAAAGAACTGCATTTTTGCAAAACATGTATTTTCATATTAAGCAAAGATATTCAAATTATCAGAAGTGCATAACGTGTTTGCATATTTGTGCAGTGTTACAGTAAAGTTATTTTGCAAAGTACAGAGATTACAAGGCATATTTCGCAGAGTACAGCCATTACAGAGCATATTTCGCAAATAAAGTATTTCAAAAAGTTTATTGTGCGTGTTTGGCAGTAATACTGCTGAGACCTGGAGAGTGTTTGAGCAAGAGTACGACATATTCATACAGGCTGCATTTTCTGATAAAGATGACTGTATAAAGACATTTATTCCACTTAACTTAGCTGGGTCAGAAGCTATAGAAAGGGAGCGCTCATTTGTGTATGCACCTGCTATCTATAAAGGAGCGGGGGGAAAACCGTCATATTGTTGTACCGGCTGAGTCAAAGGAGGACCCTGAGTGTTTAAGATGTAAATTTAAAGAAATGTGTAACCCCCAGACAAATATTACAATGGAAAGGCACTTATTTTATACAAGGGACCAAAAGTCTGGTTAAACTTTTGCAGCATATATAACTGAACTGAGAAATAAAGCTAAAACATGAACTGAGAAATAAAGCTAAAACATAAAGATTTGGAGACTTAAGGGATGAGTTGATAAAAGACAGAATGTTTTTTTTTTAATTTCTCCAAGTCCTTTGTGTTTCTAATACCATGATGGGAATGGACCCCATTCCTAGTCAAAGTATGATTAAAGTTCATGAAATTAGTATTGTTTCAGTCTTTGATGTCAGCCAAAAGTACTCTTTGGAGCACCCGCATTGGGCCCAGTAAAGACTCCTTCTGCAATTCATAGTTACATGGATTGGTAACATATCTAAATATGATTGTAGATTCTTTTTTATAAGACCCACTGCTCCTACTACTATTGGAACTGTCTGGGTATCTTTCTTCAACATTGATCTCATTTCTGCCTGCAGATCCTGATATTTTATGACTTTGTGTCTTTCTGTACAGAAGACACTGTAGTCACTGGGTGTGGTGATTTCAATGATCAATGCTACTCTTGCCTTCTTTTCTTTAACCACTGTATCCAGTTTTCTAACATCTATCTTTTAAACTGTTTAATGGGTGGTCTTATGTGTTATAAACTTCATCATTTTCTATGATGCTTTGTGGCTCATGTTTCCAGTGTTTTTCAGCCACTTCAGTACCATAATGTTTGCACAATCCCCAGTGCAACAATCTTGCCACATTATTATGCCTTTCGGTATACAGCCTTAGTACAGACATAAGTGTGGCATAAAAGATAATGTTGTGACAAAGCTTTTGCTTCGTGACAGTGATTTAAAGTTGAATAAGGCCATTGAGATTTGTCAGATATACAAGCTCACAGAAAAGCACACAGATATGTTTACAAATGAGAATAGCTCTAGAAGGCACAGTAATAAAGCTCATGTTGACAGTATACAGCATATGGTTAAAAGAAACAGGCCTGAGCACATGGCAACAACTGTAACCCCTGCAGCACTCTCTGGTAAACCCCAGAACTTTCTAGCAAACTCCAGAAATTGCACAGTCTCAGTGAAGCTTAAGAGTAGTCAGCAAACTTAAAGCATGGACCTCAACCTACTTTCATTGCCGACTGTCGTAATTGTGGTGGAAGTCATGAATCTAAAAGAGAAAAATGTTTAGCTTTTGGTCAATAATGCCACAAATGCAATAATTTCAAAAGATTTTGTAAATCAAAAGGTCTACATTCTTTTATTAAAGGAGAACATTTTAAGAAATTAGTTGATCAGTTAGACAGTGGCAACCCTACTCTTTATGTTGATGGTGTGTCAGTGCTTCATGAAACAGTCAATGCAGTAGATTTAAGGGCGAAGAATTAACTATTTTGTACTGTTCGGATAAATGGAAAACCCATAGAGCTCAAAGTTGACACGGGTTCCTAGTGCAATGTTATGTCAGCAGAAACATTTGCTATAGTGTGTCATGGTGAAAGGCTTGATTTGGCAAGGTGTGAGAAGCTTGTTGCTTATGGAGGTGAAGAAATTCAAACCGAAGGCTCAGTAGTGCTTTCATGTTACTCAGCTGGAAGATGCTACGACTTATTATTTTATGTGGTCAAGAGACACGTTCAGTCACTATTAGAGTTCAGAGACAGTTTGAAAATGGGACTGATTTCATTTAACAAGGAAGTCCACCAAGTTAGCTTAAAAGACCACTACTCTAATTTTGCCCAGCACATTTTTTCTACCTATGCAGATCTTTCCAAGACAAACTAGGCAAACTTCCAGTTGTGTACTCCATGAAGTTAGACCCGGAGTTCAGCCCAGTTATCAGGTCAGCACAAAAAGTTCCAATAGCCATGCAAGACAGAGTCAAAGCCAAGTTAGATAAAATGGTTCGACAAGGTGTGATTTGTCCAGCTGACACTCCAACTGAATGGGTATCTTCCATGCTCGTAGCTCAAAAGAAAAGCTCAGATGACATTAGAATATGCATTGATCTATGAGATTTGAACAAAGCACTAAAAAGACCTCATCATCCAATGCACACAGTCGAAGAAGTTGCAGTCTTGATGCCAAATGCCACTATTTTTTCTGTCTTAGATGCAAAGAGTTCATTTTGGCAATTTCAGCTTGATAAAAAATCATCAATGCTCACTACTTTCAGTAACTCCATTTGGCAGGTACAGATTTTTGAGAATGCCAGTTGGGATAAATTCTGCAAGTGAAGTCTTTCAACGTGCAATGGAGCAATTTTTTTCTGGGTATCCTTGTGCTATTATAGTAGACAACATACTAGTAGGAGGTCATGAAGCTAAACATGACAGAAATCTCATAAATGTTCTAGGAAGGGCACATCAAGTGAATCTTAAGCTCAATTCACACAAATATAAATTCAGGCTACAAGAAATTACTTATGTTGGTCATTTATTTACTAGTACAGGCCTATGACCAGACCCTTCTAAGCAAATCGCCATTCTTGAGATGCCAGCTCCAGACAATGTTTAAACTCTGCAATGTTTTCTTGGCATGGTCAACTACCTAGGTAAGTTCATTCCAGACCTGAGCCAACTTTCAGCACCACTCAGAGAGCTGACACAAAGATATATTGTGGTCTTGGTTAGAGAAACATCAAAGAGCATTTGATGTCCTGAAACAGAGAATTGCTAGCCCACCACGTCTCAGATACTATGATGTTTACAAACCAGTTACACTTTCTTGTGATGCTTCAAAATTTGGTCTTGGTGCAGTCATTCTACAAGAGGATCAACCTGTTTTCTGTGCATTGAGGACTCTTACCCAAACTGAGATGCAGTATGCCCAGATTGAGAAAGAGCTTTTGGCAATTGTGTCTGCATGTTCAAAGTTCCATGATTATGTTTATGGTAGACCTATCCAAATCAAAACAGACCACCAACCTTTAGTCACTATCTTGAGACAGCCTATGCACTCAGCTCCAGACAGACTGCAACCCATGATGCTGAGATTGCAAAAGTACAATTTCAATTGTATCTACAAGAAAGGCAAACTTCTTTATGTTGCTGATACATTATCCAGCTCGACCAGAAATACTACGGAACAGCACAAGAATGAGAACTTTGATTTTGAAGTCACAGAAGAGAGAGAAGTTTCGGTACTTACTTATTATCACAACCAGATTTTCAAGTTTGCCATACCCGCATACCTGCAGAGATAGGACAGCATGAAACATGTAAAAGTGTCATGCTAAGTGCTTACTACTGCCCAGAAACCTCCCACTGTGCTTTGAAGTAAGTAGTGTGTCACGTCGGGTATGAAGCAGCAGGAGGAACAAAGGTAAAATTTCCTACTACTCCATGGTGCGCCTCATGTGTTTTGTGAACTCCACAGTTGCAGCGTGCTGTGCAAAGCCTGCATTCCACATTAACAACCATCACTCCTTACACTGCATTGGGGTTGTAAGGATACAAACAGGTGACAAAATGGGTTTCACTGTTGTTTAAAGTCAGGGAGGCATTTACTCACTGCTGTGTAATTCACAGCAAGTACATATCGTTACATGAAAAAAAGCAAGGAGTGATGTACCTTGTAGACATCCGCAAAGACGCTTACATTTTTAAGTAAGTACTTCAAGCAGATTTGGAACGACTCAGTCTGCAGTTGTGGTTATGGTGCGGAAATTTACTGTTATTATTGTGTCAGTAAAAGATGTTATACTGGCCGAGGAAAGTGGTATTTTGACACTCTCTTCTACTGTGGCTTGCTTGTTTGTGCTTGCTGTACTTCAGAAAATGCATGTCAGTGCTACTCCTGTTATTATTTACGTTTTCTGAGACCTGTAACATGTTACCACTGAAAAGATAACATAATGAAGTTGTAAAAAATGAAATTAACAGTACTTTCCTTAAATAAGTGACAACTGCAGTCAGTATGCCAGAAGAGATAAACTCGTTCCACGGTAAAATTATGAATTACAGCAGATCCAAAATCTGGCTGTGATAATATGTAAGCACCAATTTTTCTTCCAGACATTTTGATGAGTTGAGAGATCACACAACCATGAGTCCAGTTTTACAAAGGCTCAACCAGTTTATCAAGCAAGGATGGCCATCAAAGCAATCTAGTTTACCTCAAGAAGTGCAACCTTATTTTCCATACAGATATGAGATTTTGGCTGACAAAGATATTATTTTGAAAGATCCGAAAGTAATTGTTCCAAAGTCCTTGCAACCAGAGTACATTAGTATCTTGCATCCTGGTCACCCAGGAACTAAATCTACCAAAAGGGTGAGAGAACTAGTATTTTGTAATTCTATGTCACAAGACATTGAGAGAGCACTTTCATCTTCTTCAGTGTGTAATAGTACAAAGCCACATCAACAGAAAGAACCACTTCAGCTAAACCAGATTCCCGGACTACTGTGTACTAGTCCACACAAAGTTATTTCTGACAATGGCACGCAGTTTACAAGCCAACAGTTCAAAAGATTTGCAGATGAGTGGGACTTTACTCATGTCACAAGTAGTTCAGAGTATCCCCAGTTAAATGGTTTCGTAGAACATGCAGTTCAAAGTGCAAAACAGTTACTAGAGAAGTCAAAATGAGATAATCCTGATGTTTTCCTGAATCTCTTGAAATCTCAGAAATGTTCCTTGTGATAAACATCATGGTTCAACCCAGCCACTGGGGATGCACAAGCCAGTGCATTTTTTCATGCCGGTCCCTAGCCCGGATAAATGGGGAGGGTTGCATCAGGAAGAGCATCCAGCATAAAACATTTGCCAAATGAGATATGCAAAAAACAATATGGATTTACATACCGGATCGGTCGAGGCCCAGGTTAACAACGTATTGTTAGCCAACAGGGTGCTGGCGGAGATTGGGCTACTGTTGGCTGAAGGAGAAGAAGGAGAAGAAGAGGGGGAAGGCATGCCCGAATGCAGGAAGAGAGGAGAAAGGTTAGGACTGTGGTAGTGAGGGTAGGAACTTTGAATGTTGGCAGTATGACTGGTATAGGGAGAAAGCTAGCTGATAAGATGGACGACCAGGTGGAAGGGAGGTAAGACCAGGTGGAAGGGAGGTAAGGCCAGGTGTATGGGAGGTGGGTTCAAATTGTTCTATCATGGTGTGGATGGGAGGAGAAATGGGGTAGGGGTTATCCTGAAGGAACAGTATGCCAGGAGTGTTTTGGAGGTGAAAAGAGTGTCAGATAGAGTGATGTTTATGAAGCTGGAAATTGATGGTGTAATGATGAATGTTGTTAGTGCATATGCTCCGCAAGTTGGGTGTGCGATGGATGAGAAAGAAAAATTTTGGAGTGAGTTGGATGAAGTGGTGATGACTGTACCCAAGGGTGAGAGAGTGGTGATTGGAGCAGCTTTCAATGGGCATGTTGGTGAAGGGAACAGAAGGGATGAGGAAGTGATGGGTAGGTATGGTGTTAAGGAAATGAATGCAGAAGTTCAGATGGTAGTGGATTTTGGAAAAAGGATGGACATGGCTGTGGTGAATACGTATTTTAACAAGAGGGAGGAGCATAGGGTGACATACAAGAGTGGAGGGAGATGCACACAGGTGAATTATATCCTGTGGAGGAGGGCCAGTTTGAAGAAGATTGGAGACTGTAAAGTGGTGATAGGGGAAAGTGTAGTTAGGCAGCATAGAATGGTGGTCTGTAGAATGATGTTGGTGATCAAGAAGAGGAGGAGGAGTGGGAGGGCAGCACCAAGGATCAAATGGTGGAAACTGAAAAAGGGTGATTGTGAGGTGGAGTTCAGAGAAGAGTTAAGATGGGCACTGTGTAGCAGTGAAAAGTTACTGAACAGCTGGGTAACTACAGCAGAGCTAGTAAGGGAGACTGCTAGAAAGGTGCTTGGTGTGACATCTGGACAGAGGAAGGAGGACTAAGAGAGCTGGTGGTGGAATGAGGAAGTACAGGAGAGTATACAGAGAAAGAGGTTGGCGAAGAAGAAGTGGGATTGTCAGAGAGATGAAGAAAGTAGACTGGAGTATAAGGAGATGAGATGCATGGCAAAGAAAGAGGTGGCAAAGGCTAAGGATAAGGTGTATGGAGAGTTGTATGAAAGGATGCACACTAAGTAGGGAAAAAAGGACCTATACCGATTGGCTAGACAGAGGGACTGAGCTAGGAAAGATGTGCAGCAGGTAAGGATGATAAAGGATAATGAGGGAAATGTACACACAAGCAAGGAGAGTATGTTGTACAGATGGAGAGTACTTTGAGGGGCTGATGAATGGAGAGAGAGAGAGAGAGAGAAGGCTGGATGATGTGGGGATAGTGAATCAGGAAATTCAATGGATTAGCAAGGAGGAAGTAAGGATAGCAATGAAGAGGATGAAGAATGGAAAGACTGATGGTCCAGATGACATACCTGTGGAAGCTTGGAGGCGTTTAGGAGAAATGGAAGTGGAATTTTTAACCAGATTATTTAATGAAATCTTGGAAAGTGACAGGATGCCTGAGGAGTGGAGAAAAACTGTTTTGGTACCAATTTTTAAGAATAAGGGTGATGTACAGAGCTGTAGTAACTACAGAGGGATAAAACTGATCAGTCACAGCATGAAATTATGGGAAATAGTAGTAGAAGCTAAGTTAAGAAGGGAGGTGATGATTAGTGATCAGCAGTATGGTTTCATACCAGGAAAGAGCACTACAGATGTGATGTTTTCTCTGAGAGTGTTGATGGAGAAGTACAGAGAAGGTCAGAAGGAGTTGCATTGTGTCTTTGTGTGGACTTAGAGAAAGCATATGACAGGGTGCCTAGAGAGGAGTTGTGGTACTGTATGAGGAATTCGGGAGTGGCAGAGAAGTATGTAAGAGTGGTACAGGATATGTAGAAGGGTAGTGTGACAGTGGTGAGATCTGCAGTGGGAGTGACACATGCATTTAAGGTGGAGGTGGGATTACATCAAGGATCAGCTCTGAGCCCTTTCTTATTTGCAGTGGTGATGGACAGGTTGACAGACGAGATTAGACAGGAGTCCCCGTGGACTATGATGTTTGCAGATGACATTGTGATATGTAGTGAGAGTAGGGAACAGGTTGAGGAGACCCTGGAGAGGTGGAGATATGCTCTAGAGAGGAAAGGAATGAAGGTCAGCAGGACTAAGACAGAATATATGTGTGTGAATGAGAGGGAGGATAGAGGAATGGTGAGGATACAGGGAGTAGAGTTGGCGAAGGTGGATGAGTTTAAATACTTGGGATCAACAGTTCAGAATAAATGGGAAGATAGAGGAATGGTGAGGATGCAGGAAGTAGAGTTGGCGAAGGTAGATGAGTTTAAATACTTGGGATCAACTGTTCAGAGTAATGGCGAGTGTGGCAGAGAGGTGAAGAAGAGAGTACGGGCAGGGTAGAGTGGATGGAGAAAAGTGTCAGGAGTGATTTGTGACAGACTAGTACCAGTAAGAGTGAAAGGGAAGGTCTACAAGAGGGTAGTGAAACCAGCTATGTTATATGAGTTGGAGACAGTGGCATTGACAAAAAGACAGGAGTCAGAGCTGGATGTAGCAGAGTTAAAGATGTTAAGATTTGCACTGGGTATGACGAGGATAGACAGGATTAGGAATAAGTATATTAGAGGGTCAGCCCAGGTTGGACTGTTTGGAGACAAAGCCAGAGAGGCGAGATTGCATTGGTTTGGACATGTGCTGAGGAGGGATGCTGGGTATATTGCTAAGAATGGAGCTGCCAGGTAAGAGGAAATGAGGAAGGCCTAAGATAAGGTTTATGGATGTGGTGAGAGAGGACATGCAGGTGGTTGGTGTGACAGAGCAAGATGCAGAGGACAGGAAGAAATGGAAACAGATGATCCACTGTGGTGACCCCTAATGGGAACAGCCAAAAGAAAAAGAAGATGATAAACATCTTGGTTCACCTGCTCAAAGACTTCTGTCGAGAAAAAACAGAACCACATTACAAATCAGTATTCAATTGTTGGTTCCATGTGTCAAGAACAACAGGTTGATGAAAGCCAGTGTGTTGGAGAAGCGCCTATACCAGTAGTCCTACTATGAAAAAAACAGCAAACCACTCAATCCATTACGAGAAGAAGTAGTAAGGATGGAAGCATCCAAAGGTTATGATCAGATTGGTGTTGTGAAGAATATTGGTCCAAAGCCAAGATCGTACATTGTAGAATCAGAAGGAGAAGATTTAGGTGGAATTGGAAACATTTGAGACCAGTGACAGAGCCTGTACCACAGCACATAGCCTGTGAGAGACTCTTCACCTCAGAGTGAGTTGTCCAGTGTTCCAATTCCAGAGGAGGTTCCCATTCCTGTGATGAATCCAGAAGTTCCTAATAACAGTTGCACACTGCAGACTGTCCCTGTTGCTAAATTTGGTTCCAACTGTTATGTTATGAGATATGGTCAAATCTCAAAATCCTGCAACAGATATGAAGCAACTTGGACATGAACATTGTGTTTTGTTTCTAATGTATACAGTAATGCATATCTATCTCTGATATTGTTTTGCATAAAGGGCAATCTTTTTAAGAGGGAGGATGTAGATCAATATGTGTGTATATACCTTTAAGAAGCTATCCAAGGGCTTGCACAAGTGTATAAATACTGAACACGTGCAAGCTAGACTGCCATTTTGTAGTTAGCTGTTGAGATGTAAGCATGTATGTATGTAAGGTCTGTCTGTTAACTAGTTCATTCGTCCTTAATGATGCAGCTATCTATCCTGATGTGTTTCTATGTATTAAAGCATCTAAACGGAGGGATAGATTCCTGTCCCAGAGACTTCCCATTCTTTGGAACAAGATTCCAATCTACATTAGGCAGAACTCCTCGCTAACACTCTTCAAGAGAAACCCTGACGAGTGGATAGGAAACAGAAAGTTTACCCCGGGGATCACTTCAGTGGCTCTGCTGGACAGAGGCACAGGGAACTAATCTAATGGAGTGGCGAAAGCCAACACATTCTGGCTAGGCTTATAAATGCCTTCGGGCAGATAGCCTAGTACCTACCTATGAACCTATAAAAAAAAAACAAGCCTTCTTGTTGTATGTCTTAGAGACAAACAAGCAACATAAGCCATAATTATTTTATTATTTATTTATTTTATTTCACATTTGTTTTCCAGGATAGTCCAACTAGACAGCAAGTGTCCATTTCCAGTGGAGTACTGGGGAGAAATGCTCCAACACAAATAGAAAAAAAGCATGTGATTTACATTAACATGAGATGTAAAATTGCACATTATATTAACATAGTATAATAAAGTTACAAATTGCTTAGACTATGTCAGAGCAGAGATATAAAGTTTAAAGGTGTTTGTCAGAATATAAAGATATTTCAGTTAGTAGTATTGACTATACCATTACTGGATTAAAAAAATTGACATGTTTTATACAGAACGAACATAGCAGTTTGTAGCATTCACACTGATGGATCAATGAACAGATTACTATTTTTACAAGTATTTACAATAATTTACAGTGAACACTGAGATGCACTCAAGTGAGTGTTGTACAGTCTGAACAGCAATATAATACATGTGTATAGCAACCGTAACAGAGCATGCACCTGAGTTGTTGAAAGGTGCCCCTGCAATTTATAGTCACTTTAGTGAACATTATGGGGTTGAGGAGGCTATCTAAGACAGCTAAATGCCTCTTCTTCCCTATCTTTTCTCTCTGTATTGTAATCTAGGAGGAGGAGGCGAGTCTTTTAGATGCTTAATATAAATCTTTGCCTTCATTTGTTAACCAGATATCCCAGTTTCTATCATATCATCCATCATTGTATATGCCCTCCCGTCCTTCCTCTTATCTTTAAAGATGAAGTTTTTTTTTTGCTCCTGTGAGTTTTATACCATCTTTCTTTGTGTTCTGCCTTTTGCAGGCCAACAAAAGATCTGGAAAGAAGTCCTTCACACAGGATTGTGAGCAAAGGGGAGGAGTTTAATGACGTGGAATATTTTTGGTGCAGTGCTGCCTGAGATTTAATGGCCCTGAGTACTGCAGGTAATCCTTAAGGTAGAGGAAGATGGACCAACAAGTCCTATCATGTTTTACTTGTACTAAGGTTATAGATGCAGACCCATTCAAGAGGGCCTTTTAAACTTTGATATTTGAGTGAAATATTTGTAATAGACACTTTCAGTGATGGCAGGACACACACACACACACACACACACACACACACACACACACACGCATGCACACAGCTTTCTTCTTTTTTTTAATTCTTAAATAGGTGTTCTACCCAAATGAAACTAGTAGATCTGAGCCTACAGCTCCATCCCCAAGTATCACTCAAGCATTCACATTATTTCTACAGACAAACATCAGGTAAGTTGTCTCCCTCTCTTCCTTCCACTTTAAAACTGGCACTTACCCTTCTCTCAGCTACTCCACATAATAGGTCCCTTAGACACTAACCTCCCAAAACAGGGATTTCCCTTTCTACAGCCAAGCACAAGGAATTTAAAAATGTTCTACTTCCTACACTACATGAATATCAGCAGTATACTAACAATTCATGTATCATCAGCCTCATTATAATTTGCAAACTAGGCATCCTTGTCATTACTGTTAAAAAGCACATGCACTGTAAATCCACTGAATATAACTAATTTATAGTGACTATCAAGACACTGGTTAAGGAGGTATTAAAATGCAAATGGTATTTGAAATGTTTAGGAAGCAGTGTTATGCTATGATTAACTGCTTATACATCTCTAGCTTTCAGGTTAAAGATTCAACCCAAAGCAGACAGATATAAGCTACCAAAGAAGCCTACATTGTGGGGACCCAGTGTGTTCTTCAGGAGGACTATTGGAATTGGTCATCAGTATTTTTCATGTTTGTATGCTATACAGCTGCTACCAATCCCTGGTCTAACTGACCACTTCCTTTGTATTTCAGAGCTGCTGTACCTTACAGTGGAAGAGTAGGGGTAGCCAGAATCTGTGTTCACTTAAGGTAGATCTGTTAGGTCCATTTTAGACTCAACCATATTATGGTCTTTGGACCAGATGGACATCCCAAATAAATCAAAAATGCCCTGTAGACTCAAATGAATCACCTACTTCAGATGTATACAGTATACCTAGGTCAAAAACAGTGCATTCCTCCTTCCCCTAGTGTCACAAAAGACTGTTTACACCTCACTGATATACAAGTCCAGAAAGGACTTTACTCAGAAATTCATCTTGGCTCTTACTCTTTCAAATATAAGTTGTTTATATGCAGTGGTGGCTGGTGACTTCAAATTAAAGGGGGGCTGCAGGAGACAACGGAATGGGTTGGGCCAATGGGAAGGGATGTGGCCAACTAGAAAAGGGGTGGAGCTATGCTCAAAACCATAACAACTGGAACTTTAATTAAATATGCTGCCCTGGGTGCCAAACCGTCATTACGACAGTCAAATCAAGACAAAATGAAGTGCAGAAGAAAACATATTTCAATACATTGGCTACATGACAACTTACTTAATATCTAGATGGAAACACAAAGGTCATGAGGCATGAACAAATAAATTACTTTTTAAATACATTACTGGCATGCCAGTCAAAATCAAGTATAAAAAAACAAGCATCTCTCAACTCACTTCTCCTTGCACTGCAGTTCTAATTATAATTTATATTCAGCTTTATAAAATTACCAAGTAACATGCTGAAAGTAGCAATCTCTGTGATACCCCCACTTGTAAAAATGTTTCTTATCCAAAAAAGACATTCTGCCTGACAACAACTATCTACTTGTTTCATGGGGAAGACATGATCAAAGTAAAAAATGAACAAGATAAATTGCTTAAAGGATTACTGCACAAGTTATGGACCACACATGATAGATTGCATTCTGTTTAGTTTACGGGTAAAGCCTGCAAAGATGACTGCAAGTCTCCAACAAATGTAATGAGCTTCTGAAAATACTATAATCCTGTCCTTTATTACAAATACTGTCATATGCATTTCAATACCTAAGGCTTATACATTATCTAGTTATGTAAATATTCTCTGCATGGCAACAACGAAAAGGCTTTCAATGTTGGTAATTCTTTAACAGTATGCTTATTAAAGCTTACTTGCATCTTACAATCTCTGACAAGCTTACCTGATGGTCATTAAAGCATTGCTACTTAAACATAGAGCAACGGCACTGCGACAGCATGCATTTTCTGAATAGTAAGAAGCATAAATCAATAGTATAAAAATATGACAGAAAAACAGAACATTCTGCAAAATCAAGGACAGATGAAAAGCCACGGTCATACTTGTTGTCTACCTTGGATGGGGGAATACTCTGCACACTTAACTGCATAACTGCTCCTTGCCTTGCTTGGATACAACCAGAGACACTACAATGGGGAGTGGGGGTGCAACAAGTATGTCACAATTTGAAATGTCTCTGGCTGACGGTGATGACTCTGACACTCATACCTCTCAACCTCTTCACCAAAAAGGACTGCAGCATCCACCCCCTTTACAAGGCAGTACAGTATCAGCAATGCATCTACGTACTGTGGGAATAGAACCCATACCCTTCTCCATCAAAAGCAAGTACACTACCTGCTGTGCTATTAACAATGCAAGCAGATTCAGCATAAGCAGCACTAAACTTTTGTTCCCCTGCAGCTCAGCTCCTTGTAAAATCTACTCGACACTCAGCTGTATTTCTGAACTTTGCAGCACAAGAAATCTGGAAAAAGCCAACATTTATTACGGGAGGACAAAAACCAGGGACACATTTTAAACATTGGTTGCATAAGGCTGGAAAGTTGCTAGAACAAAATGCTGCGTTACCACCATACATTTCACTGCCAAATCTTGACCCCAGGGGACCCTGTGCAAAACAGTGAGAGCAACATACCACTATGCCAAATCAGCTGTTTTGTGAAAGAAAGGAAGACTGAAACTTAAATGGCTACCATTTAGTGAATTCAGTTCTCACCATAGCTCTCAACCTCATATCAAAAAACATGTGAACAAAGCCAGTAATGGGGGAATACAGCCCCCAAACATATTCAGTGAATTCAGTTCTCACCATAGCTCTCAACCTTAGCACAAAAAACCTGGACAAAGCCAATAATGGGGGAATATAGTCCCAAAAATAGGGACAAATTTCAAATATCCATGTTATAAACTTAGAAAATTGCTGGAATAAAAGGTTTTGTGTTACCATGTACTTTCTGAAGAATATGAAGTCTGAAATTCAAATGTCTGTTATTTTTATTTAATATTTGTTAATCAGGAAAGTCTGACTTGGAACAAAAAACAATCTTCAGCAGAGCAGGGACAAACACTCCAGACACATGTCTTTGTAAGATGGGAGGACATGCAGACTCCACTCAGAAGGCACCACAGTTAAGAATCAAACTTGAGAACCTGTAGCTGTTAGGTAACAATGCTACCAGTGCACCACTGTACTACTGACTTTGCAAGTTAAAACAAACATACAGAAACCACAGATTTTATGAGGAACAGAACAAATATGAGGCAAAATCTGCACACTTTTTACAAATGGTGGTGGGGAGGGAATTCAGGCCCTTGCCAACTGCACCCAAGGTACAGGGTTCAAAGCCTGAGTATTCTCTAGCCACCAGTATATAGCAACTGGGGCATTTTACACACACACACTGGTTTCCTTCTCCATAGCCCCTCTGCAGTCATGAATCAACCTTACCTGACTTTAATCCACAACAGCCCTGGATTCACACACCTTAATCCCGTCGTAGCAGCAATCCTGAATCAACGACTGATTTCCTTTGCCAGCCCGCGCAAACTAATGGCTGGTTTCCTGGCTCCATGAGAGTAGGTTGCAGGCTCCAGCCTATGGGCGATGCAGTCTGGTGTCCTTTCATTCTGTGCAGCTGTCACCACACGGACGTCTGGGCTTCAGGGCAGAGATGCCTTTCTCCCCTATCCAGACTGCCTAACACAGCAGTCTGGAGTTCTGTGAGTACCAGGAACTCCAAGCATGCGTGGAGTTCCGGGACTCTCGATTTTCTTTTTTTTATTATTTTTCTTCTTTCCTTCTACAGGTGGGGGGGCTGCAGTCCATTAGCATAAGCCGCCCCTGTTTATATGTCTTTAAACTTATTACATGAAAACAAGTATGGGTTTGTGCTTAGAAAAATGTAAGAAAATGTCAACTGTGTCACATTTCTGCCTAAACAAAGAACCAAAGGCAGCTACAATAGATGCCTTTACCTTGGGTGCGGAAAAGGTCTTGATAAAGTCCTACAGTGTTACTTATTCACCGTACCACAGAAGTTCAGATTTTAAATTTCAGAACATTTTTATCTTCTCTCTACAATATTTACATAGCAAGTCTAACTCATGTATTACCTATAGGTCCGTTTTTATCTCACTGCTAGATACATTACAAAAGCGACAAGCAGACATGCTGACTATCAACCTACATACATTGGCTGCTGTGCCACAGAAAGTACAGTTGTGCACCTACCATAAATGTAGATGTTTGAGTGTATTTACTGTTGCAGTCATTACACTTGGGTTATCCTGCTGGCAGGCGACCCTCAGTCAGCCCGAGTTCCAAAGTCTTGGTCCGGTGTCGGTTGCTGTCACCTCTTCCCTGACGTCAGTGTGCCAGGGGTATAAAAGTTGCAACCGACACCATTTTCTTCAGTTTTTCTTGCCCCAGATGTTAGGTGCCCCAGATAGGAAGGCTGAAAAGATATAAATGTGCCAAACAACCATGCATATATTACTATAAACATATCCTTCCTCTACAAGCAAATACACCACATAGGTTGTATAGAGTTGAGAAGTACAGAATAGTCCCAGCAAAGAGGAGGATGGTGGGTGGGTAACCTGGACTGCAACAGTGAATACACCCGAACATCTACATTTATGGTAGGTACACAACTGTACTATGTTCATCGTGTTTCACTGTTGCAGTTATTACACTTGGGTAGAATCCCAAAGCTGAGGTTGAGTGACTGGGTCTAGATTGGATTTGGTGAGGCTAACAAGCCCTGCAGAACTGCGGTGGCAAAGCCTGCTCTGGATTTGGAGTAGAGAGGTAGGTGGTGGTGCTTGGTAAAAGTGTGCACTGAGCTCCAGGTTGCAGCTTCTAATATGTCTTTGGTTGGTACCCCTCTGAGGAAAGCTGCTGAAGTGGCTGCTGCTCCTCTGGTAGAATGAGGCCTAATGCCCTTAGGCACAGATTTGGCATGTTCTGCATAACAGAAGCGGATGCAGTGTCCTATCCATTTGGAGATTGTCTGCTTTGTAATAGGCTTTCCTTGTGATCCTGCAGCATATGCTACAAACAGTTGCTCAGTTTTTCTGAAAGCTTTTGTTTTGTCCAAGTAAAATCGTAGCTGCCTGTGTATATCCAAAGCATACAGAAGTCTTTCTCCTTTATTCTGGAGATTTGGGTAGAAAGTAGACAAATGAATGATTTGGTTTAAGGCCACATTGGAGACCACTTTTGGCATGAATGTTGGGTTTGTTCTAAGAGAAACCCTGTCTTGATGAAAAATGAGGAAAGGTTCCACAGCCATCAATGCCTGTAACTCTGAGACTCTTCTTGCTGAAGTTATTGCTAGGAGAAGAGCAGTTTTCCATGACAAGAATTTAAGATCAGCTGTGCTGGCTGGTTCAAATGGAGGCAGTGTTAGTTTTTCTAAAACAAAATTGAGGTCCCAAGTAGGTACTGGTGCTCTTCTAGGGGGTCTTATATTTTTTGCCCCTCTGAGGTACTGTCATAGAAGAGGATGTGAAAAAATAGGAGGATCTGCATTGTATTGAGCTGAAATGGCAGAGACATGGATTTTAATAGATGAAAAAGATAGGCCTTTGTCCAACATTTCAGTCAAGTATTGCAAAATCTGAGGTATATTAGGGACCAGTGGGTCGAGCCCTTGTGCCGGATTCCAAGCACAGAATCTCTTCCATTTTTCTGCATAAGATTTCCTAGTGCTGGACCTCCTGGCTTCCAAAATTACATCCATAACAGCTTTAGAGAAAGGTTCAGTCTGAGTGGTTACATTATCCGCCATGCTGCCAGGTTTAAGGTTCTGAGTTGACTGTGCAGAATCTGATTGTTTTGCTGTGTCAGAAGATGAGGGATTTGAGCTAGAGGCCAAGGCAGGCCCTGGGACAACATCTTTAGGATTGGGAACCAGTGCTGGTGTGGCCAGTCTGGTGCAATCAGGATCATTTTTGGCCTCTCTTGTCTGACTTTTAGAAGCACCTTGGTGAGAAGAGGCATCGGAGGGAAGGCATAGACTGTCAGTTTTTTCCAGATGAATGATAGAGCATCCACTTTCCATGCTTGAGAGTGATAAGTCCTTGTGCAAAATTTTTGTATTTGGCAATTGTGAGGGGAGGCAAAAAGATCTATGTCTGGGCATCCCCACTCCCTTGTTATCATGCTGAACACTTGTGGATTTAGCTTCCATTCCTGAGGATCCATGAGATTTCTGCTTAGTTCGTCTGCCAGTGTATTTTTTGTTCCTGGCAGGAATTGTGCTTGCAGATGTACCTGGTAGGTCAGTGCTGTGTTCCACAAAGTCATGGCTTGTCTGCATAGGGGGTAGGAATGCGTGCCCCCTTGCTTGTTTATGTACCACATAACTGTGGTATTGTCCGTCTTTATTAATAGTTGTCCTGGATGTATTAGGTCCTTGAAGGCTGTCAGGGCATTTTGTACAGCTAGCATCTCTTTTTGATTGATGTGAAGATGCATTTGTTCCTTGGGCCATGTGCCCCGAATACATTTTCCTGCCATATGTGCTCCCCAGGCATAATCCGATGCATCTGTTGTTATTGTTTGCCTGGCTGTAGGTAAGGTGAAAGGCTGTCCCTTGTTGTGGTGACAGGCCTGGGACCACCATCGAAACTCCTGTTGTAGACAGGGGATCAAGGTTATGACTGTCTCTAGGCTGTGACAATGCTGAGTCCAAACACTTTTTAGATACCATTGTAGTTTCCTCATATGCATTTTTGCATATGGAATTAGTAGAATGCAGGATGCCATGAAACCCAGGGCCTGCAAAATTTTTCTTGCAGGGAGCTGGGTCTTTGTAGCCATCACTTGAAAGTAATGAGTCAGTTGCCTTTGTTTGTCTGGCGTGAGATAAGCCATCTGGGCAGTTGTATTTAAGCTTGCACCCAGGAATATTATCTGTTGAGAGGGCACTAGTTTTGCTTTATTTTCATTTACTGTGTACCCTAGGCAAATTAGCAATCTTTTTACAAATGCCAGGTGCTTTAGAAGAATGTCCTTGCTCTCTGCTTGAATAAGGCAGTCGTCCAAGTAGTGATATATTTGAATTCCTTTTTGTCTGCAAAATGCAATTACTGGTGCCAGGCATTTTGTGAAGACCCTGGGTGCAGTAGATAAGCCAAAGGGCAATGCAGAAAATTGGTAATGCATTGAGCCTGCTATGAATCTGAGGTATCTTCTGCACGATTGTCTGATTGGGACGTGCAGGTATGCCTCCTTGAGAGCCAAAGTAACTAGCCAAGCCTCCTTGCCCAGCATGGGCAGAAGTTGTTGTAGTGTTAACATTTTGAATTTTGGAACATCCAGGAAGGTATTTAGGATTGACAGGTCCAGTATTGGTCTCCAGGCTTTGTCTTTTCTGGGTACTAAGAAAAGTCTTGAGTAAAAACATTGTCCCTGTTCTTCTTGTGGAACTTTTTGAATAGCTCCCATATCCATAAGAGCAGCAATCTGTTTTTGTGCCTCTGCCCATTGGTTTTGTGGCAGGTTTGGCATACCTTTTAATTTTGGAAGCATGTGGAAGTGGAACCTGTACCCCTGAGTAACTATATTCAGTACCCATTGGTCTTGGGTGATCATGTGCCAATTTTTTGAGAAAAGTGCTAGCTTTCCCTCTAGGGGTGCTGTCAACTGGTAAGAGCTTGGCATTTGAAGAGGGAAGTCATTGTGACTGTTTCCTGTAAGGTTGTGATTTGTCTTCTCCTCCTTTGGGGGCTGAAGTACCCCATTGTTTAGGTCTGTAGGAGCCTTGGGGCTGAGATTTGCCTCTTGGGCATCTGTATCTGCCTCTTTGTGGCTTATCTGACACTGGAAAGGACCAATTTTTTGAAGGCCAGTTTCTGCTAAATCTAGGTGGTTGAACCTGTAAGAAATCTTTCACCGTTTGCATTGACTTTGCTTTATCCTCCATTTTCTTTAACATCTCTTCTGCCTTAACACCAAACAAAGTATCATGCTGTAGTGGAGCATCCAATAATTTTACTTTAACATGGTCAGGTAAAGTTTGTTCTTTCAACCAAGCATGTCTTCAAATGATTGAGCCTGTAACTGCGGCTCTACAAGAAGCCTCTAATGAATCACAACCACATTGCAGAGTATGCTTTCCCACTTGTTCAACTGCATGCAATAATTCCTGCATTTCTTTACTTTCAGGACTCTCTATATTTCTAACCATTTCCTGCTTTAACAATGACATGAGATACTGTTGATATTTAAGCATGTGAAACTGGCAGTTTAAAGTTCTTACAGCTAAAGTAGCAGAAGTGTAAACTTTTTTCCGCCATCTGTCCAGAGCTCTGGAATGCCTATCTGAGGGGACAGGATTTTTGGCAGTGGAAGCTTTAACCCCTTTAGGACCCTGAGAAATTGTTTCTGGGTCTGCAGCGGGGTTTTTGTAAAGAAATTTATGAGAGTCCGGGACCCTGTAGTACCTGTCAGGCTTTACTGGTGCAGGGGGTAAAGAATCTGGAGACAGACTGGATTCAGAAAAAACATCATCTACAATATCAAGCACAGGGGGGATAGCCAGGGGCCTGTGCTGAGGCAATAAAAGGAAATATCTGAGCCTTTTCTTGGATTCTGAGTAATCCTGGCTCTCCCAGTGGAAATGTTCCCTCATGGTGTGCAGGGTTTCACCAAAAGAATAATCCTCAGGCGGTGAGGCTGAAGGAATGGAATCTTCAGCATCAGATTCCTCATAGGGAGGGAGACAATAGCTCTGATCAGAGGAAATGGAAACCTGATCAGAGAAATCATAATCAGTGTCTTGCCTAGGCCTTTTGTCCGGAGGGGGATGGGAGCCCCTGATTAAAGTAATAAGGTCTTCGGCCATTTTAAGCAACTGTTTCTTTGGCATGGATGGCTATTCTGGAGAATGCTGCACTTGTTTCGTTGTCTTTAATGGTGTTTTTGACTTTGCATTTGCTGCTGTAGTAGCCTTAATTGTAAGCTGTGAAGGTCTGAAGATACCCTCAGAAGCCGGTGCCTGCTCAGCGGCTCCGGACCCATCTGAGGGTATAGATTCCATAGGCCCAATACCTTGAGTTTCCACAGGCCTCGGGGCCTACACATGGCTGTCGGTTACGGCCTGTGGCTCTGAGGTAACGGGTATCAGGGGCTGCAAAAGCACCTCACTGAGAACCAGCGAACCGGCGACTGGCCTAGAAGAGGCTTCGTTGTCGGTTTTGGACCTCGGATGCCTGTCTTTTTCTTTGTCTTTGCGTTTTTTATACATTCCAGTCATCGGTTGTTCCGACAGCATTATATAATTAAATCTTCGTCCAAAGTAATGTAAAGCAAAATCAAACCGACGTTTAATAGTGCGTTTATTGAATCTAGCACAAAACCGACAACTAGTAACATCGTGATCAGGGCCTAGACAAGGGATGCAGTAAGAGTGAAAGTCCTTATGAGATATTTGATTCCCAGAAGAAATACAATTATTAACTTTTACTGACATCTGTCTGGAGCAAGAAAAAGTTTTCCCAACGGGGTACTTAGCTTTATTGAAGACTTCGGTTCTGAAATTCAATTTGAAAATCTCAGGAGTCGGCCGACCGGCACTTGCAAACTGCTTTTGCTTCGGGCACCGCGCGGCAAGAAAGACTGAAGAAAATGGCATTGGTTGCAACTTTTATACCCCTGGTGCACTGACGTCAGGGAAGAGGCGACAGCAATTGACGCCGGACCAAGACTTTGGAACTCGGGCCGACTGAGGGTCGCCTGCCAGCAGGATAACCCAAGTGTAATGACTGCAACAGTGAAACACGATGAACATCAGCATTTGGACAAGAACGGTGCACAAGAAACAGAGGTTTGCAAAGGGTGAGGTCCTTAAGGGTGTATCTCACACCTTTGCGACTCCATTTCCCACAAGACAAATGCCTGCTAGCTAGGCCTTAAACCAATTTTGCTGGCATGGAATGACCAGATGGATCATCCTTAAATGGAACAAGCCAACCAAGATTAGCTAGAAGGAGATGATTCAAAAGGCCACTCCAACAGATTATGATGGATGGTCATGAACTCCAGCTAATCTACTGGGAGGAAGGTGTGTACCACCTGAGAACACAACATTCCCAAACTGGCAGCCAGACAGGCACACTTTTCTCATTCTTGTCTACTTCTGATAAGGTGAAGGATTAGTATGGGTTTCAGCTCTCACTACTTGAGAATAAGCTTAGCATCAGCTGCAGAGATGGGCCAATTTAATGCTGGACTTACCTTGAGGTGCAACTCTGACATACACCTAGGGCTGAGAAGTGGAAGCTCTTGATAATTTACCACTTTTTTAAATGTAAATCAAGTCTTTTGCTTATGTCAATGGTAAGTGGTAGGGGATTACGATGACACCTGTGGGAATTTCTCATGCCATGACTCAACCCTGACAAACTACAACAGTGCTAGTGTAGGTCTTAGGAGCTGATCTGATGACTACACTGATACCTTGTTTAAGGCATACAAAGTTGAGACACCAGCAAGGACTGAATGACAAAAGTATTGCCAGAATTGGGATTGTAGATGCATATCTGACCTGTGGAGTCACAGAATGGGCTGGAATAAGTAATATATCCTTGAGTATAAGATCTCCTGGATATCTGTTTACTACCCAGTGTCAGAAAGGATAAAGTACAGTTTTGTACCTACCATAAATGTAGATGTTCAAGTGCTAATACAGCTGCAGTAATCACAGATGGGTTCTCTGCCGTCAGGCGGTCCCTCGGTCGGCCGAATTCCAAAGTCTTGGTCCGGCGTCGGTTGTTGTCGCTTTCTCTCCTGACGTCAGTGAGGCCGGAGTATATAAGACACAGCCAACGCCATGTTCTTCAGTCTTTCTTGCCCCAGATGTCAGGTGCCCCCAGAAGGAAGGCAATACATAAATTATGTTTCTATGTATATACAAGCAATGCAATATAATCCAAAATCAGTAGTTGCAAGCAAATAAACCATAGAAGGATAACCCAGTCAGGTAGTATGAAGAGGGTGTTAGGCCCCATGCCTTTACCAAGTGGGGAAGGAGGGAGGGAAACCTGTACTGCAGCTGTATTAGCAATCGAACATCTACATTTATGGTAGATACAAAACTGTACTATGTTCATCGTGCATACAGCTGCAGTAATCACAGATGGGTAGAGTCCCAAAGCTACGCACAGGGTGGTAGGTACTAGGAGGAACTGGGCTGAGCCAGAATGCCCTGCAACACAGCAGTGGCAAAGCCTGCTCTAGTTCTGGAATATAAAGGCAGGTGGTAGTGTTTTGTGAAGGTATGTACAGAACTCCAAGTGGCTGCTTCCAAAATATCTTTGGTAGGAACTCCTCTGAGGAAGGCTGTAGAGGTAGCTGTGGCCCTGGTGGAGTGTGATCTGATTGTAGGAACAGATTTCCCATGGTAGGAATAACAAAACCGTATGCAGTGGCCTATCCACTTTGAAATAGTCTGTTTGGTAACTGGCTTCCCTTGAGCCCCTACAGCGTAGGACACAAAGAGTTGTTCTGATTTCCTGAAGGACTTTGTTCTGTCCAAATGATAACTTAGCTGCCTATGGATGTCTAAAGAGTGTAGCAGCCTTTCCCCTTTGTTTTGAGGATTGGGGTAAAAGGTCGGTAGGTGTATGGCTTGATTTAAAGCTACCCTAGATACCACTTTAGGCATAAATGATGGATTGGTACGAAGGGAAACCCTGTCCTGATGGAAAATGAGAAAGGGCTGCACCGCCATGAGGGCGTGTAGTTCCGAAACCCTACGAGCTGAAGTGATAGCCAGAAGGAAGGCTGTTTTCCAGGACAAATATTGCAAATCTGTTGAGGCAGCTGGTTCAAAAGGGGGTAATGTTAATTTTTCTAGTATGTAATTAAGATCCCAGGCTGGTATTGGTTGTTTCCTTGGTGGTCTTATATTCTTAGCCCCTCTGAGGAACTGTCGTAAGAGTGGGTGAGAAAATAAAGGAGGATCCGTGTTGAATTCTGCAGAAATGGCTGAGGCATGGACTTTTATGGAAGAAAATGATAGTCCACTGTTCAGCAGCTCTGTTAGATACTGTAATACCTGAGGCAAGTTCAGTTTTCTAGGGTCCTGGCCTTTTTTCTCATTCCAAGAGCAAAACCGCTTCCATTTTGCAGAGTAAGCTTTTCTAGTAGATGGCCTTCTGGCCTCCAAAATTACATCCTGCACCTCCTTGGAGAGTAGGGTCTGTTGTGGTGTTAAAGAATTTTCCATGCAGCGAGATTGAGTGTTTTCAGCTGACTGTGAAGAGTTTTGTAGCTGTGCTGAGTCAGCAGAAGAGGCATTAGAGGCAGGGACCAGGGAGGAGTATGTGTTAGGCTCCTCAGGAGTGGGTACCAGTGTTGCCTTGGCCAATCTGGAGCAATCAGTATCATCTTCGGTCTGTCTGCTCTTGCTTTCAAAAGAACCTTGGGCAGAAGAGGCAGAGGTGGGAATGCGTAGACTGTCCATGCTGTCCACTCTCCAGGCCTTTGGAGGAAAAGTCCTCGAACAAAACTTTTCCAATTGATGATTCCTGTGGGAGGCAAAAAGATCTATGTCTGGCCTCCCCCACGCTTGGATTATCTCTGTAAACACCTGAGGATGTAACTTCCATTCGTGTGGATCTGTCATATTTCTGCTTAGATTGTCTGCCAGAGTGTTTTCCAATCCTGGCAAGTACTGTGCTTGAAATTCGATTTGCCATTCCAGAGCCAAGTTCCAAAGAGTCATGGCTAGTCTGCACAAGGGGTATGAATGTGTTCCTCCTTGTTTGTTTATGTACCACATTATTGTGGTGTTGTCTATTCTTATCAGTAATTGTCCTGGATGTAGGAAGTCCTTGAAAGCTGTAATTGCATTTATTACTGCTAGCATTTCTTTTTGATTGATGTGAAGATGCTTTTCCTTTTGGGACCATTTGCCCTGAATGCACCTGTCCGTCATGTGCGCCCCCCAGGCGTAATCTGAGGCATCTGTTGTGATGAATTGCTTTGCTTGAGGCTTGCAGAATGGGAGGCCTGTGTTTGCTTGACATGCTTGGGCCCACCATAGAAATTCCTTTTGCAAACATGGAATTATTGGTATTATTGTTTCCAAACTGTGGCTGTATTGAGACCATAGGTTTTTTAGGTACCATTGAAGTTTCCTCATATGCAGCTTTGCACATGGGATTAAAAGAATGCAAGATGCCATGAAGCCCAGAGCCTGCAGGATTTTCCTTGCAGTAAGCCTGGTACATTTTGCTAGTATTTTGAAGTACTGAGTTAGTTGCCCCTGTTTTTCTGGCATAAGATAGGCCATCTGGGTGTTTGTGTCCAAGTTGGCACCCAGGAAAGTTATTTTCTGAGATGGAGTTAGCCTGGATTTCTCTTTGTTGATGGTGTATCCCAGAGAATGCAGTAACCGTGTTACATATGCCAATTGTTCCAGAAGTATGTGCATGCTGTCCGCTTGGATCAGGCAGTCGTCCAAATAAGGGTAAATTTGTATCCCTTGAAGTCTGCAGTAGGCAATCACTGATGCCAGGCACTTTGTGAATACTCTGGGTGCAGTAGATAAGCCAAAGGGCAATGCAGAGAATTGATAGTGGATTGAACCTGCAAGAAATCTGAGGTATCTTCTGCAGCTTTGTCTGATTGGGACATGCAGGTATGCCTCCTTGAGGTCCAATGTTACCAGCCAAAACTCCTTGCCCAGCATGGGAAGAAGCTGCTGTAATGTGAGCATCTTGAATTTTGGTACAGTAAAAATGTGTTTAGGATGGATAAGTCCAAAATGGGTCTCCAGTCGGTTCCTTTCCTTGGTACCAGAAAAAGTCTTGAATAAAACCTTGACCTTGTTCGTGAGTAGGTACCTCTTGAATAGCTCTCATTCTTATGAGCTTTGAAATTTGTAGTTGTGCCTCTGCCCTTTGATTGTGTGGCAGGTTTGGCATGCCTCTCATTTTTGGAAGAGTGTGGAATTGAAATTTGTAGCCTCTGTTTATAATGTCCAGGATCCATTTGTCTGTTGTGACAATATGCCAATTTCTTGCAAATATTGCTAGCTTTCCTCCCAAAGGTGCTGCCAGCTGAGACATGCTTGGCATGGAAATGAGGGAGTCATTGGGTTTGTTTCCTGTATTGTTGTGCACTGTCTTCGCCACCTCTTGGTGCTGGAGTTTGCCATTGTCGGCCTCTATATGATCCTTCTGATTGTCCTCTGCCCCTTGTGCATCTGTATCTACCTCTTTGGGGCTTGTCAGTGGCTGGAAAGGACCAGTTTTTTGAAGGCCAATTTCTGCTAAAACGTGGTCGTTGGACCTGTAAAAAAGCTTTGACAGTTTGCATAGATTTGGCTTTTTCTTCCATTTTCCGTAATATCTCCTCAGCATTAGTACCAAACAGCACATCCTTTTGTAAAGGAGCATCTAAAAGTTTAGCTTTCACATGATCAGGCAAGTTTTGTTCCCTAAGCCAAGCATGTCTGCGAATGATTGATCCTGTAGCAGCCACTCTACTTGAGGCCTCTAGGGCATCATAACCACATTGTAAGGTGTGTTTACCCACTTGCTCTGCACTATGCATCATAGCCTGTAACTCCTTCAAATCTGGTTGTTCAGGTTGAGACATTTTATTCCTTAATTGTGATAACAGGAACTGTTGATATTTAAGCATATGAAACTGACAATTTAAAGCCCTCATGGCTAGGGTGGCCGAGGTATATACCTTTTTTCCCCACCTTTCTAAAGATCTTGACTCTCTTTCTGCAGGAAGTGGATTCTTGGCAGTGGAGGCCTTCAATCCCTTGGGGCCTTGAGAAATGGTTTCAGGGTCAGCATTATGGCTTTTGAAGAGAAATTGGTGAGAGTTAGGTACTCTGTAGTACCTATCAGGTTTGACTGGTGCAGGAGGCAGAGAATCCGGGTTAAGGCAAGCCTCCGAATAAACATCATCAAGTATGTCCAAAACAGGAGGTATCGCCAGAGGTCAGTGTTGAGGTAACAAAAGAAATTCCCTAAGTCTTTTCTTGGAATCTGAAAAGTCTTGGCCTTCCCAATGGAAGTGTTCCCTCAAAGTGTGCAAGGTTTCCCCAAAGGAAAAATCCTCAGGAGGAGATACAGAAGGAATGGACTGCTCTGCATCTGAATCCTCAAAAGGGGAGTAAGAGTGTTCCTCTACATCAGAAAGTTCTGATAAAATGGATCCCTGATCAGAAGAGGGAGAGTCTTCCTCCACTCTGGGTCTCTTGTCTGGAGGGGGTTGAGAATCCCTGATAAGAGTAATTAAATCCTCAGCCATTTTAAGCATCTGTTTTTTAGGCATGGGGCCTGGAGATGGGCCCTGTGCAACAGGCCTCTTGGAATGCCTGGCTGCTTTGGATTTAGTAAAGGCCTTAATAGAAAAAGAAGATGAGGGTCTAAAGACACCATGGGTGGAAGTGGACCTGTCCACATTAGTAGGCTCAACATTAGCAAAGGCTTCGGTGGCTGTAGTCTGGGAAAGGGTCGAGGTACCAGCGGTCTCGGGTACAGAGGACACCGCCAAAGGAGTGTCGTCGGTAGTCAGGGACTGCAAAGGCGTCTCGCTGAGAACCGGACCACGTGTAGCCTGTTTTGGCATGGTGTCGGCAGGGACCGCGGGCCTCACGTGTCGGTCCTTGTCCTTGCGTTATTTGGACAAAACGGTAGTCGGAGTATCCAACGACATTTTATAATCAAAGGCTTTACCAAAATAGTGTTGGGCGAACTCCGCCCGACGCTTAATAGTGCGTTTATTGAAAGTAGCGCAAAAGTGACAGCCCGAGATGTCGTGGTCTGGGCCTAAACAAGGTATGCAGAGGGAATGGAAATCCTTATGCGGTATTTGCTTCCCACAAGAAATACAATTATTAACTTTTTCTGACATCGGTCTGAGGCAAGAAAAGTTTCCCCAACGGGGTACTTAGCTTTAATGAAGACTTCGGTTTCCAATATTTCCGTAATTCAGGAGCTGGCCGACCGACACTTGCGAACTGCTTCTGCTTCGGGCACCGCACGGCAAAAAAGACTGAAGAACATGGTGTCGGCTGTGTCTTATATACTCCAGCCTCACTGACGTCAGGAGAGAAAGCGACAACAACTGACGCCAGACCAAGACTTTGGAATTCGGCCGACCGAGGGACCGCCTGACGGCAGAGAACCCATCTGTGATTACTGCAGCTGTATGCATGATGAACATCACCAGCCAATAAACCATCAAGAAGGGTCACAGATATTAAGATTACAGAATATAAATCTTGCCTAAGTTTGCTTAGCTACAAACACAGCACTATCTGTTCCTGAAACTCAGGTAAGCTACCAAGAAGAGGAGCAGTAAATTCAACCTCCCCCCAATAGCTGATCATTTAGTTAAGAGCCAAAGTGTGACATTTAGTTATGTGATCTTAATCCTTTGCTTTGTTCTGACATAAACAGGTCCAGCACAAGGTTCTGCAGGGTCATTTGCTCCATGGTTCATGCTAAATTTATATGCAGAATGCACAGACTCTCTAATCACCTTAGCTAGAAAATAATGCAAAGAATATTTCAAACCCCATATATGTTCCAAACAATACTTAAGACTTGTTTCCAACTTGATGATGTAGCCTGGAAGATGGAACAAGGAAATGCATTTTTGTTTTCATGTCAATTTTAAACTGTTTCTGTTGGCAAGAGATTGACTTACCATGAAAAAGATGAAGGATGCAGCCTTTCCCTTAGCCCCTAGCACCTTCACCCTAAACACATACACATTAGTTCTAAATTTAGCTACCAAATCTTAGTCAATGCTTTCCTCTGTTTTGGATTGTGTTAACTGTAATACGCAAATTATGAGGGTATAGAAATCTAGTGATCCTTCTCCTCTCAGGGATAAATTAACTTAGGTGAATAGTGTACCAAAAGGCTGCTAGATTTCAAGAAGCTAAAGATGGGAGTCTATGTGGCTGGTTACCCATTAGCTTAGAATCCAGCTATGGGATGCACATCTTCCACTGGACATTCAAGTCAGCTATCAGCAACCCTGACAAACCTCATAGTGTTTAATTATGGAATGCCTGACAACTCACCCCTTATTTCTCCACCCATCATTTTTTTACCAATTTATCTTCTATTGCTCTTTAATTGTCTTTCTTATGCAATCTGCAGTCATTAGTAACTCAAGTCTTTTGACTATGAACAAAAGGAAATGTAATCAAAGGCTTGCTGTTTGCCTGCTGAACAGTGGGGTGCTATTTTTCTTTATTTTTTTAAGTGGCTGTAAACTAGATTACATGACATGAATTCTGACAAACTCTGCAAATATGAAGTATGACTACCCCCAGTCTATTCCATTGTCCTTTGTGTAAAAAAACAAACATAATCAACAGAAAATGTGTACTTATCCAATGGCAAATCAGACAATTGTTTAAAAGAGCAGGGACTCTGAAGGCCGACAAGGAAATTAATACTTTACTTTATCTCAGAGGTCAGGTTCAGCTCCATCCTTTCTATCTGGATAACAGACATGACAGGGTTGGGTAATCCAGGCAGCCTTAAACTTGTAAGGTGGATCTTAAAATATTCTCCTTTGTGGCTCTATATTTATGTTATGAATTTTATGTAGATGAATGGCAAAATAATGACATTCATTTTCTCTGGATGACTTGCACAATTATGGATTTGGTGGAGACAGGAGTGGGGAAATAATTGCATTTTTTAAACCAAAAAAAGACTTATGATTTTCCAACACTACGACAGTGAAGTCTGGTTGCAGTTCTGGCAAAATGTAAGACTTCTGGTTGTGCTCAACATGTCGGTCATTTTTAATAGTTTTTTATTTTTCTTGCCACGCAATAAAATGTCTGGAAGGAAAATATAAGAGATATTTATAGTAAACAATGATTTTTTTGTTGTTAAAAGCGGTGGGTAAAATAATCAGCTAATAATTTTGTTCAGGCTCCTATGAATGGTGTAAAAAAAGTATACTTGCTAAGTCCTACTTACCTGTAACAGTTGATGTCCATAGAGTGCACTGCCTTACTGGTGTTCAGATAATATTGCCCTGCTTTCCTCCTCTGGCAGTCTACCAAACTTCAGAGTCCCTTCCACTGCCTGTCTGCGGTGTGATGGACCAGTCACCTGGCAGTACAGGGACTGCCTTATACACCTACAGAGGGAACCCTTTCAGTTTTCTAAGGTCCACCTGAAACTGAAGATGGAAATACATGCTTTGTGAATACCTACTGTTCTAAACCAAAAAACACACACACAGCAATACAGGCCATAGAGCAGCATTCAACAGCAACCCAAACATCAAATATGTGCATCCAAAAAGGGAGATGGTTGGTGGATACTGCCAGTAAGGCAGCATGTTCTATGAACATCTACCTTTACTGGTAAGTAGGACTTATGCAATTGTACTATGCTCAACAAACACACTGCCTTACTGGCATTCAGGTAGATTCCCAAAGCTTACCCAGTCTGGGAACTCTGTCATGGATGTTCACAAGCCCAGCTGCCAAAGGAGGGTAATGGTCATCCTGCTGTGGTGACCAGAACTGGGAAAGGAGGCAAGAAACAGCATGGAATTTCAAACAAGCTCATTCACTCATGCTACTGCATCCAGGGCAGCCAATGTGCCAGGATGGGGGACCCAGGGTGCTGGTGAGAAGTGGGCTACTGGCCAAAATAAATTCATTACACTGAAGTTGGAAACCCATATTGCCAAGTGAAAAGTTCAAACCAGTCAGCATGTCAGACAGAAGGAAATCATTGCTAAGGAAATCATGAAATGCAAAAATCTCGATCGCTGCAGTGTCGGAGTTACAACTCAATGGATCTGGAACACTGACCATCAAACCACCTACAGCTGATGAAACAATGATGCTGTACTACTCTGGCAGTGATAAGTGAGAGACTGGCAATGGATTTATGGTGGATAGCCAGCTGCAAGAAGCATAATCACTTTCCAACCAATATTGGACCATCTGGCAGTGCTCACTGTCGATGGTACCATCAAGACCCACATTCTGTCCATCTATGCACAGACTAAGACAAGTCCATATTCCACCAAGGATAACTTCTACAACCAGCTCCAATACACACTGGATTTGATTCCACAGATTGAGATGATCATCTTGGCGAGAGACTTCAATGCCCATATCAGCAAGGACAGGTCCGGTTGGGAAGGAACGATGGGTAGATTTGGCCATGGGAAAATGAATGATTACGGCCTGTGCCTTCTGTCCTTTGCTGTAACAAACAATCTCATTGTGGTAAATAGCCATTTCCAACATTCCCACAAACATCAGCCCACATGGCAAAACCCATTGGTGAGGACTCGGCCACAATAGACTACATCCTGGTCAATTCTCACTTCTGATCATCGCTCAAGGATATGCGAGGACCTGACTATGGCTCTGATCATTACCTCACCCATGTTGTGGTGCAGCTTCGCTTACACCATGCAAAGTTCAATACACCTCCACCAGCCAGGTTGGACTGAAAACAACTGATGGCCCCATTCACAAACAGGAATTCCAGATCGCACTGTCAAACTGGTTTGCAGCACTGGCCCAAATGGAGGACATGGATGAGGCAGAAAAGCAGATATCAAACTATATCATGGAATGTCCCAAATCACTATCCAACCCATCCACCTCTGAACGCAGCCATGGATATCTGATGAATGTCTGTATCTTGTATGCCAATGGAAGCAGGGAAAGCTGGTCATCTATGAACAATACCGGCAGCTCACAGAGGAAAGAGTTTAGTGTGGACAATGTACAGTTATCATCTTTATCGATTTCAGGTCTGCATTTGACTGTATCCACTGGCCTGCCCCATGGAAGACACTGGAGACCGGGCACATGCTGAGGAAAATCATCAGACTCCTTCAAATGTAGTACAATGGCTCATCCAGCGAGGTGTGCATTCGAAACGCATTGTTTGAAGAGCTTACCATCCAGACTGGGGTCCGTCAAGGGGATGTGGTCTCTCCAGTGCTGTTCAGCATAGTGGCAGATGCCATCATGAGGAGAATATTTGAGGGCAGGAGTGGAGTCCAGTATGATGAAGCCCATTCTGTGAGTGACCTGATGATCTTCGATGACAGCACCATTTTTCCATACAGTGATGCTGAGGCCACAGATATCAACGACACTGCCCACATCCCCCAATAATATGGCTTATGCATAAACGTAGAGAAAGACCAAAGTGATAACAACTGACAGGTCACAAGCACCATCCATCTCAGGGGAATTCAGATTGAACAAATACAAGAATTCAAGTATCTGGGTTTGCTGGTCCAGGAGAAGACAGTGGCATCAACAGCTGAAGTCCATAGAAGTACTGGACAAGCCACAACAGCATTTGCCTTGCTCAAGTACGGTCTATGGAAGAGGACAAACATCTCTATCATCACCAACATTTGCCTTTTCTGGGCACAGATCTTGCCAGTTCTCCTTTATAGATTGGAAACATGAATCCTCCTCAAGCCAGACCTGAACAAGCTTGAGGTTTTCTCAATATGATGCCTGCACCAAATCTTAGGAATCTTGCTTTGTGATCGCGTTAGAAATTACAGCATCTGGAACAGATGTGGTCAGCAACCAATGATCAGCGAACAGATCCAGAACAGGAGGCTGCGCTAATTTGGACATGTGTGCAGGATGGACACCCGCTACTTGCCATGCAGACTATTATGGAGAGAGCACCCCGCAAACTGGAGAGCTCACAAATTTGCACCAAAGAAGATGTGGGCTAAACAGGCTGAAGAGGGCCTGTGAAGCCAGTGACTCGACCTACAGGAGGCCAGAAATATTGCCACAGACCAAATAGCATGGAAAAGTGTCACAATAGAAGTCCGGAATCCAACAGAGTCCACAGCAGCTTACTGACTAAGGGGTTGACCACCTCCGCTTGCCACCAGCTAGGGACAAAAGAAGAAGACCACCTAACCTTGGAGGAATAATGACAAGGGTCCTGGAGACCCTGGAAAACAGTCCCAGTGAAGCCTACTTTGGATTTAGAAAATGCATCCAGTTTGTAGTGGTTCATAAAGGTATGTCAGAGGACCAAGTTGCTGCCTCTAGAATACCATGCGTCTACTTCTTTCCAATATACCATTGAAGAGGAAAAAGGTCTTGGTGGAATACACCTTTACATTACCTGAATTTGCTTTCCCATGGTGGGTGTAGCAAAAAATGATACCAGTGGACAACCAAAGTGCAATGGCTTGATTAGAGACTGGTTGACCCTTCTTTGCACTGTGTAGGAAACCTTAAGGGTTTCACTCTGTCAAAGTAGTACCTGAGCTGCCGATGAACATCCAAGGTTGGAAGTATCCTTTCTCCATTTTCTCCCTTATTCTTAGGTTCTGGGAAGAACACAAGGAGGTTGCTAAACTGATTGAGAGTAACTTCCAAGACCACTTTTGGCATGAAAGACAGGTTAGAGCGTAATACAACCCTATCCCTGTGAAAAAATAAGACAAGGTTGTCTCACCATGAGAGCTTGCTGCTCAGAGACTTGTCTTGCAGAACAGCTTCCGATCAGCCTGAATGACAGGTTTGAAAGTTAGTAACATCCATTTTTAATAACATAGTTGAGATCCCATGAAGTAGGAATTTGCTTGCGAGGGGATCTCACATTTAGTACTTCTTTCATGAACTGTTTTCCTAAAAACAGGAAAAACTCACCCAGACTGCCACAACTTGCTGTGAAAGGTTAGTTTTTTTTTTTCTTTCTTGTATTTTGTATTGCTTCATTGGCTTCTTCCATTTTGTATCTCATGATTTATTTTCTTTACATTGTGTTTTACTTGTATTCTGCTTTTAACTAGGAAGAGACCACACAGCTGTGTTTCTTGTGCATCACGCAGAAATTAGAACAGGTCAGTTGTGGTTAATTATCTGCGAACTGAGGGTGAAATGATGAAATAAACCCTCTATTTAAGGGGTAAAATAAAAAATGTCAAGGCTTTACTGGAAAAGCTCACCCAGACTCTGTCACAATGTGCTGTAGCAGAAAGGTTAGTTTGTTTTTATTTTGTATTGCTTTATTGTTGCCTTCTATTTTGTATATAGTGATTTATTTTCTTTACACTGTGTTTATTGTATTCTGCTTTTAATTGCATATTTAAATTAGGAAAGAGACTACAGCTGTGTCTCTCGAGTCACTCAGAAATCTTTTCTACATTCTTCCACCCTGTGAAGGTTGTGTTTTTAAACTCAATTGCCTTTCTAGTTACCTGCCCTTTATGTTAATTTGATCACATATCTCTCTTCCTCTCCTCTTTTATTGGCTTTTGTGAGTAATCACAAAATTATCATTTTGTGAAATCACTCCAGTTCAACTATTTAAATTAATTGACTATCCCACTGTATTCCAAAGAACGAGAATGCAGGTGTGAGTCGCTTAACGTCCTTCTGCACGTCTGACTGCATTTATGTTCATACTGTATAAGCGGACATAAACGCAATCAGTGAAACACAATACAAAATATATGGTGTTCACTTAATGTCCACACAGCTTAATGTTCTATGGGATAGAACCTATCCCAGAAGTTAAGCACATACCTGTACAAAGTACCCACCCCCTTCCAATCTATCTTGCTCTTTTAAAATTGGTGCCTTTCCACTTAGATAACTAAAGCTTAAGTTACCCTGTCTTTGATATCTAACTGCTTAGTGCACAATGCAGCTCTTAGGATAATAACCCATTTTTTTCCATCTTATCTTTAAAATCTGCAATGTTTACTCCAAGATCACCAATTACTGGAGAGTCCACATTCTACCTCTCAGTAGTCATACTGGGATTAGTGCTTCTGTTTTGCTCCTGGTGAGAGAAAGAGCATGGGGATATTATTTCCTAGAGACTGCTGATCACATTAAAGCCCAATAACGGCTTTATAGGTGTCAGCTTGAAATTTGTGTTTATATGTTGTTGCTGGTGAGAGAAGCAACAGTGTGCATTGATTCCTGACTGTTTCTGGTTGGGCAGTGAATGTCTGTGTTTTGACCTTCCTGATTGGTCTGGTTGCTACTCAAGGCCTCTACCAGGAAAAGGCTACAATAAGCCTACAGACCCTTGCATCATCTGGGACAAAAGTGTAGATCACCAAACAGCCAGTGGACTGTTTCCCATTTTGGGATTGGTGCTACTGTTTTGCTTCTGGTGAGAGAAGAAGCAATGAAATATTGTACCCCAGCAGTGTGAAGCTGTGGTGAGATCAGCACTAGTAGCAGCCAGGCAGTAGTCATTCAGCAACTCCCCTCTTTTCATTCTTGACAAGTTAATTCTTGCTTTTCAGTAAGTACTGCTTGATTTGCTATTAACTTCAGAATATCTGCCTAAATACTCCATCCATAAATCAACAGGATCTACTTATTAGTTTCCCCTCAGGTGTTTGGCAGTGCCCTATATAGATGCAGGCACCTTAGTTGACATTTTTTCCCGTAAAAGCAGCATTGAAATTTTACCAAATCCTAATTGGACACAGGACTACTAGTTTGTAGTGACAAGTACTGCCCCCAGAGTTGCAAACTGGATACTCCTGACATTACTTTATATTCTCACTCCAACTGTCTAATCAATAAAAAGGGTACGTTAACATGGATATGAACTTTCCCACTATTTCTGTTACAAGCTTGGTGGATATGGGCATCTGAGGCAGTGTAGAAATTGCCTCATGTTTACTGACAACCAGTTAATTCTCAAACAAAATCATATGGTATGACAGATGTAGTTACATAATATCACTGGTGGCAAAGCTCGCACATAAAAGCACTCCTAATGTCAATTAGGTTGTTAATAGTACACATGCTGCACCCATCACACACAATTCAAAGCAGACACATACAGTAACATAAGCTGAGGGACTTAAATGTAAATTCATAAACCCCAAAGACCTCCTAGATGAAGTACACATAACAAATACCCTGAGCAACCCCCATTGCACTCTCAAAAAAAAACACCACACATCAACACACAGCCACATCTCATGGAGCCTCTACTTCTAATCCCATAAGGCAAGTCACCACACAATCCAACATTCTGGTCATTGGAGACTCCACTGTGAGACACACTGATGTCTCTCTCACCAGGCTAAGTAAAGAGAAAGTCATGATCAGTTGCTTTTCAGGGGCCAGGATCTGCCACATTAAGCATGCACTCACTCAGATCATTAGACTACAAGTACCAGTATGACTCAGTCATAGTCCATATGGGTATAAATGACCTGAGATGTACCTCCCAAGACTATATGAAGACAGACATCACAGAGCTCTTGGAATTTGCGTCCCAGGCTGGTATGAGCATAACATTGAGCAGCATTTTACTTTCTTCAAGGATGATGCCAGAATATGAACACGATGACTGACTTCAAAAATTGGCTTAGTTTATAGTGTCATTCTAAGGGGCTGCAATATTAGCATGGACAGGCCATGCTGCTTTGCCAGGGATGATCTTTACCTCTCCCATCCAGGCTTTCAAATATTATACAAAACATTGTATTCCCCATCATGCCTTGTTTAAGCAATGCCAAACTGAAAGTACTTATGACATAGCAAATCAAAACCAAGAAAATCTAATGGTGTTACCACTCAATGCTAGGAGTCTAAACAAAAAACTTCACTCCCTAGAAACTTTCTTCAGCCTAGAGATTGCTGATGTCTGTGTGGTCACTGAGACATGGTTTAAAACAGCAGAGAGCACACCAACAGTGAAAGGTTATAATGCCTTCCAAACATTTAGACCAGCTAATACACAGACAAGAGACTAAAGGTGGAGGTGTCTTGATTTACATTGAAAATAAAAATACCTCAAGGCTGGTCAAACAGGACAATACACTTGAGCTTTTCCATGTTCAAATCACCATATACATAATCCAATACCACTTCCTTGCAAGCTACTGGTCCCCCACTATATCCTAGGAAACCCATACCATACATGTAAACTGACAGGAAACACTGACCATCCAACCCAATATCATATTCATGGGTGACTTTAATTACCCCACAATTAATTAGGAATCATATACAAAACCAAATGTACAGGCACAACGTTTCCTGAATTTTGTAATCACAAACTCCTTGGACGAGATTGTCAATACACCAACCAGGAGTACAACCATACTGGATCTGGTCCTCACTAATATGGGAGAGTGCTGCACACCTAGTGTAATGTCTTCTCTGGTAAGGTCACACCACAATATGGTCTTACTTGTAGTAAAAATAAAAACTTGGCAGCCCAGCTAACCTTGGAATACTCAGGAAGTACTATAAGGCTAACTTTTTTAAGTGATAACCTGGAAAATTTTCAAGCCCCAATAAAGTCTGAGAACACTGCTGCTTATGCTGAACTGTTCAAAAAAATCTTAAACAAGCATGTTAATAGCTATGCGGAAGCAGCTGTACTCACCAGGAAGTACAGAACTAACTCAAAAAACAAGCCACCATGGTGGAATCACAACATCAATAGGCTTTATAACAGAAGGAAGTAAATCATGGCAAAAATTAAGAGGTGCGACACCCAGCAGGATAAAATAACTCTTGCCAAAATAAAGGACAAATAAAGTCCACCACATCCAAATTTGAGGTAAATTTAGCCTCCCAGGCCAAGGACAACCACAAGGCATTCTTTAGCTATGTTCACAACCTCAACTGTGTGCAAAGCTCATCGCTAATGGCGCCTCTTATACTGACCCAGAAGATATAGCAAACCTACTGGCTGATAAATTCAGCATCAACTTTCCCCCTCTTTCCCCCTCAACTTTCTCTCAGAAAATACATTCAAATATAACTCCCCCTACTATCACTAGGGAGCAGGTCCTTAATGTTCTCTCTAAGGCCAAGAACACTGCATCAATGGGCCCAGACAATATCTCAGGATGCCTTCTAAATAGCATGAAACAAGACCTATCAGGCCCTCTGGAATTGCTATTTAACTGTAGCCTCCAAACAGGTTTTGCACCACATGAATGGAGAATAGCTACATTAATCCCTATGCACAAAGGAGGGTCATCTACTGACCCTGGAAACTACAGACTCATAAGTCTCACTAGTCTCATATGCAAAGTTACTGAAATAATTATCATGGATATGATCAATAATGACATAGGAAACCTCCAGACACTGGAACCAACCCAATTTGGTTTTCTCAAGAGAAGGTCATACCTACTCAATCTGGTGGACTTCTTTAAGAAGGTCATTAAAGCAATGAATGAAGGCAAAATGGTTCACACTGTCTACTTTGATCTGGAAAAATCATTTGATACAATGCCAGTTGGCTCACAGACAGGATCCACGAAGTTAGAATTGGGGAATCCACCTCTACAAAGATGCCAGTCACAAATGGAGTTCCTCTGGGATTGGTCCTGGGACTGCTCCTTTTTGGCATTTACTTCTCTGAATTTGAGGCCAATGTCAATGGCCTCTGGCTGACTAAATTTGCCAATGAATGCAAATTAGGAACCGACATTGAATCCCCCACCAACACAAATGTTCTCCAGGAAGACCTGACACGGACAGACAGACAACTAGTGTCAGAGCTATGGACTAAAACTAAATGTCAAGAAATGCACAATAGTATCCTTCAGGAAGTTCTCCACTCCTAGTAACTATCATATTGATAACACACCCCTAAGAACTGACCCAGTAGTCAGGGATTGGGGACACACAGATAGTAATCTAGCCTTTGACCATCATGTGTCTACAACAGTGAGGAAATCATTCTATGATGTGCAACTTATAAACAAAGGTATGGCATCTAGGTTCAAGAAAGTCATTGTTCCACTGTAGCTGGCATTCATCAGACCTATCATTGAGTGCAATGCTCCCTTTGGTATGTACCTAACCAGGCATATCCAAAAATTGGAACATCCATATAGGTTCCTCACTAAAAGAATACAGGGTGTAAGTACCAAGTCCTATGTAGACCACCCTATCTCTGTATTCTGTCTCCTACAGGCTGTTGAGAGGAGATCTACACCTTGCTTACAAGGCATTGTCAGAACCCAACCTGATGGATATCCTGCATATCCACAAAACAAACAGTACCAGAATTACCTGTTCTAAAAACTTAAACCTTGCTTGTGATATTAATAGGACCTGCTGGAGAGACAGGTATATATCTCAGAGACTACCCCTTCTCTGGAACAGTCCTTTACATGGATGGGGAGTGAGTTGCTCCCTAACCCAATTCAAGTGTAACTTGGACAGTTGGATGGGTGGATGGGGAACAGGAAATTCATCCCTAGTTTGGCATCTGTCTCTCTAATGGGCACAGGCAGTCTGTAAATGATTCATCTCCCAGGCCCCTGCTTGTAAATATTTAATCTCCCAAGCCCCTACTTACACTTTATCAAGGGTACCAGAACTTGTCAGAGATTTGGGGTGCATGGTTAGGTTTCAAAAGGCCCTTGTGGTTGTTAGCCTAGTAAACAGCTATGAGCCTGAAAAACAGGGATCCAGAGGCAGGCAGGCAAGCAGAGATGGCTGTTAAATGCACTTATGAATATGACAAGCCATACTGATGTAGCTCACACAAATATGACAAGACCAGAGGGTTGTTAACCTCAAGGGGCCCTCTTTTCCAATTTAGGCACCAATTAAAAACCCTATCTATTTGTGAACTACAGATTTTCTAGTAGCAGGTTTTCTGGCCTCCTTTAACACCTGTTGCACATACTCATGAAACAAGTACCCAAATGTAATCAAAATGGAATCAACCAGGCTGTCATTCACAATTGTGGTGCACCAATTGCTCCTGAGACTGTGTAAGCAAATCCAGACTTTGGGGAAGCATGTGGTAATTGCCCTTGGGCCAATACCATTAGAAAGGAGACCCAAGATTGCCAGGGCCAGTAGGGGATCACCACAATGATCTTTGGCACTTCTTTCTGAATCTTCAAATATACCTTGTGAATCAGTGGAAAGGGTGGAAATGCATACAGGTACATTGGCATCCAAGGGAACAAGAATTGCACCTGTCCTCCAAGCATAGCTGCGAGGATTTATTGAACAGAATTTCTCATCTGTCTGTTTTGAAAGGAGATGAAAAAATCTATTTGAGGCATTCCCCATATCTGCAGCAGACCCTGAAACACTACTGCCTTGAACTGCCACTTGTGTTTGTCAGCCCAAGATCTGCTTAGTCTGTCTGCTACAAAGCTAGCTGCCATCCATCAGCACAGAGGATAAGACCTTGTACTCCCTTGTTTGCTGAGGTACCATATCACTATGGTGTTGTCCACCACTAAAAGAGGATGACCTGGAGTTCATAGGTGGTGAAAGGCCTTCAAGGTGTGAATCACCTCCAAAATTTCCTTGATATTGATGTGCTTCTGGGAATTCTTGGATAGTCATAAAGGAAGACTATTCTTTTGTTGGTGTCAATTAACCACCCCAGGAAGACGAGTCTTTGTGAGGGTGTCAGGCACAACTTCCAAAGGTTCAACTTGAACCATAGCTGGGACAGTAAGGCCGAGACCCTCTCTAGTGATTCTAAGCACCTGGATACAGACTCAACACAAATCAGCATGTTGCACAAGTCCAGCAGTGAACCACTACCGCAGCAAGGCATTTTGTAAACACTTGAGGTGCAGTAGATAGACCAAAGGGCAATGCAGAGAACTGATAATGTGAACCAGATACAACAAATCTCAGATATCTAATGAAGTAATGAGCAATGGACTGATAATGATATGCATCCTTCAGGTCCAGGGTCACCATGAATTAGTGGTCTGGCAGATGAGCATCTTGAACTTTGGAGCTTTGATAAAAGTATTCAGAAATGATAGGCTCAACACCAGTCTCCATAACAGCTCATTTTTGATGACCTGGAAATTTCTGGAGGAGAAAAGTACAGTTGTGTACACTTACTATAAATGCAGATGTTCGAGTGTATTCACTGTTGCAGTCATTACATTTGGGTAATCTTCTGGCAGGTTGTCCTCAGTTGGGTAATCTTCTGGCAGGTTGCCCTCAGTCGGCCTGAATAACAAAGTCTTGGGTCCTGCATTGGTTGCTGTCTCCTCTTCCATGACATCAGGTCATCAGGGGTATAAAATATGCAGCCGATGCCATTGTAATCTGTCTTTCTTGCCGTGCGGTGCCTGAAGCAGAAGCAGTTCGCAAGTGCCGGTCGGCCGACTCCTGAAATTTTCGTTTCAGAACCGAAGTCTTCAACCTAAAGCTAAGTACCCCGTTGGGGAAACTTTTTCTTGCTCCTTACCGATGTCAGTAAAAGTTAATAATTGTATTACTTGTCGGAAGGAAATACCTCATAAGGATTTTCATTTGTACTGTATTCCTTGCCTAGGCCCTGACCACAACGTGCCTTGCTATCGGTTTTGTGCTAAATTTAACCAACACACTATTAAGCGTCGGAATATTTTTGCCTCTAAATACTTTGGCTCAAGATTTAACTATCCTGAAATGTTGTTGGTTAGCAATCCGACTACCGGAATTCACAAAAAACGCAAAGAAAAAGACAGAGACAGACTGTTGAGGTCCAAAACCGACGACTTAGCTTCTCCTAAGCCAGTCGCCGGTTCTCAGTGAGTGGCTTTCGCAGCCCCTGATGCCCACTACTTTTGATTCACAGGCCTCTACTGAGACCCATTCGGAGTCTGGTATGCAGCGAGATTCTTCATGTATTGAACCTGCGGATGTCTCTCCCTGGGTCCAGAGCTGCTGAGCAGGCACCAGCTTCTGAGGGTGTTTTCAGGCCTAAAGATTTGTATATTAAACCAATGCCATCATCAAAACCAAGGCCAAAACCAACTTCTGTGTCTAAAAAACTGACGCATGAGCCACGTGTTCAGGCCCCATTGATTACCCAAATGTAATGACTGCAACAGTGAAACACAATGAACATCCTTTCATTCTCTCCAAAGGCAGGACTGGCTCTATGACCCTGAGTCCAGCATATGCCACAAAACAGGAGGGAATAACGAAGACCGGTCTGGTGGGTGAGGGGCAACTCCCTCAAATGAGGCATATGCTCCTTTCACTCCTACCTGTAACCTCTGCCCATGATGTTGAGCACTCATTCATTGGTAACCACTGGTAGACAAGCCTCATTGCTGAACGCTAGCTTTCAAGCCAATGATGGGTTCTGAGCCTCAGGATTGTCATAGGTCAGAAGGGGGTGGTAATCCTTTTTGGGAAAGGAACCCATCTTGATAGGTTTGGTGAAGTTCTTGTCCTGCCATTTCCTTTTGGTGGCTTGATTTTTGTTCAGCTAGGACTTCTGTTTTCTGGACTGCTGGTCTTTGATGCAAATAGGTCTATCTGAGGTGTTCCCCAATGGTGGAGGATGTCCAGGAAGACCTGTTTGTTGCGGTCCATTCATGAGTACTCTCCAGGGTCTTGTTTAATGCAATTGCTGGCACATTGTCCTGCTGTGGAATGTATATGGCTACTATTTTCTGGGTGGCAATCTTTCAGGCAGTCTATATCAATCTGCACAGTTGGTAAGACCTGGTACCTCCTTTTTTATGTATCACATGACTGTGGTGCTGTCTGCGAACAGTCTATGGGCACCTGGCCTTCAGTCATGGGAAAAAAATTGAAATGTTTGGATCAGAGCCCTCTGGCTAGAGAGAACACTAGAATAGTTGTTGCCATGAATCCAAAGGCCCTTAGTATCTCTCTTGCTGAACATTGGCTGAGGGAGGTCAAGTTGTTAAAGCAATCTGCAAGGCTCTGTACTTTTTCCTGAGACATCCTTTAGATCTAGAGATACTAGAAAAGCCTGAAGCAGAATGAACAGAAGCAGAGTGTGCAGGGAAAGCATTCTGAAAGTTGGCACTTTCAGAAAAATGTTAAGTAGAGAGAACTAGTATTGCTCACAATTGCCATTTCTTTTCTTGGTGCTAGGAAAATTCTGGAGCAAAAGCTCTTCCCCACAAATTCCTGGGGCACTGGTTATATTGTGCCTTGTGCTTGCAGCTCCTGTAGGATTGGTGGGAGCAGGTGGATCTGGTTGTAGTCAGGGGGTGACATGCCATTTAGAGGAGGCATTTCCATCAAAGACATGATGTAACCCCTTTTTCTTAATAGCAGAAAGCACCCGTTTGTCTGTGGTAATCTTTTCCAAGGTGCAGATTGACTGGGTAAGCCTTTTTGAGAGGGAAAGGTTCAGGGTGGTGTAGTGGGGGAAGACTTTGTAGATAGTCAGAGATTTGTCTCCAAAGGGTGGCCTTTCAGAACAGAAATCACTCTGTGGTTCCTCTGGGAATCTTTTGCTGGGGGGCTTCCTGTGTTTCTGGCTGGGCCCAAGATCTCTTCTAACAAAAGATATGGACTTTGTTGGGTAATTCCTCTAGTATCTAGGTATGGAGGACAACAGAAGCTGTATGCAGTCTTTCATGTTTTTCTCTGTTCTTGGTGGGTTTTGAAAAGATTGGTTATCTGAGGTCCAAACAGGAAATTTTTGCCTAAAGGGTTATGTATAATTTTAGCTTTCAAGTCTTCAGGTATAGGTTGTTTGTGCAACCATGCATACCTACAGAGGATGGAACCAGTAGCAGCTGCTCTGGATGAAGCCACTACAGCATCATAACTACATTTAATGCTGTGTCTGGCTACTTGGGTAGCCTGATTAAGTAAATACATTTGTCGTTTGGAATCAGCCCCTTGTGAATCCACTACTACCTTGTTTAAGGAATTTGAGATGGATATCAAATAAATGGTTGTCTGGGTTTTGTAATTTATATCTCAGAATGCCAAAGTACAGAAGATATAAACCCTTTTACCTCCTACTAAGCTTGTCTGAAGGGAGAAGCTTAGACTGTTTATCAGATGACAGAGGTACTGCAGAGGTGTCCAGCAGAGGATTTTTAAACAAGAATTTAAAAGCATCAGGGACTTTATAAATATGTCTGGCCTTTTGGGGGCAGGAGGATGAGAAGTGAGGAGCAGCAGAGGTGGACTGAAAGGCATCCAAGAAGGCCATAAGAATAGGGAGAACTGAGGAAGGGGTGGGACTGCCCTTTTCCAAGAGGTTGCAGTATATTTTCTGAAGTTCTGTATCTGCCTAGTCCCCCACTCAAAATGTTTCGTCATGTTTAATATTCTCTCTTTACAAGAAGATTCTTCCACAGAAGAGTTAAGAGAAAGGAAATCTTCATCATCTGAATAGACATGGTCAGGGGAGTTGATTTGAGATGAATAGGCCAGGAATCACCTGAATCAGAAGCCTCCTCATCTTGAGAAGAAGATGAATCCACAGCAACCTTTTGACGTGTGTTGGGGTGGGGGTGCTAGGAAGAAAAGGATGGTGGCTTCAGGGCCACAATGACCTTCTACAGGCATTGAGAAAAGCCTGTCCATTACTTCTTCCTAGGAGGAGGAGGGGGAGAAGTTATATGTTTAGTTTTTTTTTTTTTTTTTTGAGATTCTTCCTTGGTGTGACATCCTCCTGAAACCAGTGTGGTAGTTCAGCTCCTTGACATACCTCAATAAATTTACCAAGGTATCCTCCCCCTAACTAGTATCTAGTATGCCATACTGGTCTCCAGCAGGGACTTAGTAGAGAGTATCTGAGATGGAATTTGACATATCACAGGTTCTGAAACCTCAGCAGGTACGTCTGAGTCAGAGTTGACAGTTTCTGGCCAAAGTCTTTTAAGCTACTTAAGTGGTAACGGTATGTTTGGGGAAGTGGAATCCACCATCTTGGAGTGAGCCAAACATTTAATGCGTTGGGTCTCTAGAAAAGTATTGAGCAAGGACAAACAGGACTGCAACTTCTTAGGTAAAAGCAATTGTCAAATGTAACAGGCCTTGTAGTAGTGTTCCGCTCCTAAGCAGAAAAGACACTGAGCACACAAGTCTTTGTATGGAATTTGCCCAACCTACTCGCACCTACCCCCCCCCACCTGACATCTAATACAGTAAGCAAAAACACTTATGAAAAGCAAATGAAGATTATCCAGCAGGGCACTTATCTGTTTATTTGAATCATTGGTACCAATGACCAAACAACAATCAGTCTGATAGATATGCAACCTGTGCTCAGGCTGGGGTTGAAATAGTTTGAGGAATTACACCCTTGCATCTGCCTATACACCCTTATGTTTACAAGCTGAGGTTACATGCCAGATGTACTTTCCTGGGAAGGCAAAGCCTTGGTACCTTAGTTGGATGTTAGCGGTGATAACCCATTCATTATGAATATTGCAAAAGTGATTTTAGTCAGGACATCAACACATGCATTTATGGGAAGCAATGAAGATTTTGTGGCTTAGACTGATACTGAGATAAATTTCCAATGCTATGGGGGGAAAAATCAGAACAGCAAACTGCCTTAACAGTAGTGATGGCCTCAGGTGCTTAACTCCAAATGTGCCTGTAGTGATATAACATAGAGACAGTAGCAATGTGAAGTGCAACAAGAAATGTACTTGAGACAGAACTGAGACATGTAACTGGAATTTTACCTGGTATGAGCAGTATTTTTTGTTACACTTGAATTATATCCATCAATCCTCAACCCCCTTTCCTCTATTTAATGATTAGCTTGCAGCAGCAGCTGTGATGAGTTCCAGGTTTCTGAAAAACATTGGGTAACAGCAATGTGTTTTCATATTTACTGTCCAATTATTTGTACATACTATACAAAAGAGGAGGCAGAAAAAGAGAGCTGAGAATCAAGATGAAACAATCAAGGACAGAATTACCAATTGGTGAACAGAAATAACCAATCTACAGGAGTATGAATATCAGAAACCAATTCTTTCCTGTAGAATGTATGAAAAATAGGTATATTTGAAAAATGGACTTAAGACATCAAACTACTGTGTTCACAAGAAACAGTTGTATAAAATCTTACCATAGCGATCAATGTCCTTCTCTTCTCTTTGCAGTATTCTTTACATGAGAGAAGTTCTCTGACTTAGGTGACCTGACCGGCCAGTATACAAAAGTCTTTCACTACTGTAGGATTGCACGCTGACTGCTGTCATACATCAGCACGTATTGACCTCAGAGCTGAATGCCCCAAGAGGAATGCCAGCCTAAAGAAAGTAGGGTATGAACATCCAAGGTAAGGAACCAGTCAGTCAGGGGGAAGGAGAGAGGGACTGGAATACTGCAACAAAGAAGAAAATGACATATATCGTTATGGTAAGAATTTGCACAACTACTCTATGCCCTTCTAGTCATCTGTTGCAGTATTCTTTACATGAGTGAGTACAAAAGCTCATGAGGAAAGGGTGGAGGAAGAAGCAGTCAAGCTCTCCAGAAAGCCATGGAGAATGGCTCTGGCAAAACTTGCCCTACCCTTAGAAATGCCATCCAATTTGTAATGTTTGGTAAAGATATGCACAGAAATCTATGTAGCTGCTTCAAGAACACAGCTAGTGTCTAGTCCCTTAAAGAAAGCACCAGATGAAGCTACAGCTCTTGTGGAATGTGTCTTTACAAAAGAGGCAAGGGTCTTACCATGGTTCACATAAAAATGAAATTGCTTTAGAAATCCAAGTAGCAACAGTCTGCTTGGAAACAGGCAATCCCAGAGCCCTGGGATAATAGGAAACAAAAAGCTGGATTGATTTCCTGATAGGTTTAGTCTTGTCTAAATAAAATCTTTGTCTATGCACATGTAGGGTGTGCAGCACCTTCTCACTAGAATACGGGGGGAGAAGGAAAGAAGGTAGGTAAATAAATGGACTGGTTGAGTGACAACTCATTGACTACCTTGGGCATAAAGGAAGGGTTGGTACACAAGGATATCCTGTCTTTATTAAAGACAATTAGGGCCTGGAGCTCAGACACACGTCTGGTTGAAGTTAAGGCAAGTAGAAGCACTGTTTTCCAGGATCAGTGCTGCAAGGACGCTGATGAAGCTGGCTGGAAGAGGGGTGGGAGTGGGGGTGGCAGCTTTTTGAGTAAAAATTAAGAATCCAGGGAGGAGGGGTAGGTTTCTTGTGAGGTCTAATGTGAAGGACACCTTTTAAAAATTGTTTAGCCTCAAATCTGCTAGATAGAGGGGGGATAAAAGCAGACAGGCAGAAATAGCTAACATGAGCTTTCACTGAAGAGTAAGCCAAGCCAGCATTGAGGAATTCACACAAATAAGAAAGAATCAGGGGGACTTCCACTGACAGTGGATCCTGGTTTCATGAGAGACACCAAATTGAAAATCTTTTCAACTTAGATAAGATTTTCTGGTACTGCGTTTCCTGGCCTCCTGCAGGACCCTTAGCACGTCCTCAGAGAACAGGTGCCTGAAAGGAATTAAAACCCTATCACCCACAAAGTCAACTGAAGTGTAGGCAACTGGGGATGGATGAGAGTTCCTTTGTTTTGTATGAGAAGGTCCACCCTGTGAGGTAACTTGTGGTGACTGCCTTTGGCTAAATGCAGGAGAAGAGGGAATCAAAAGAGGTCACCAGAAAACTTTTGGGTTGTCTTGCTGAATTTTGAACAGAACTTTCAGAATGAGTGGAAGGTGAATGAGAGGGCATCCACCCTCCAAACCAGAGGATGTGGAACTCTGGCGCAAAATTGTGGAAGTTCTGTTCTTGAGGGAGGCAAAGAGATCTACTTAAGGTATACCCCACTGGTGGACAATGTCCAGAAACACATCCCTTTGAAGCATCCATTCTTGGGACTGTGTTAAGGACCTGCTCAAGGTGTCTGCCATGCAATTTTGGCTGGATGGAATGTACACTGCCTGAAAAGTCACCTGATATTGGACTGCCAGCCTGCATAATATGTAAGATTTATTCCCCTTGGCTTGATCACATACCAGAGGACTGTCTATCAACAGTTTTAAAGGTCCTGGGAGGAAGAGGGGATGCAAGGTCTGACTGGCTAGTAGCAGTGCCCTCATCTCCCTTACACTGATGTGTTCCCTTAGTTAAGATAGGCACCATACCCCTTGTGTTCTCAATTTTCTGAAGGCTGCCCCCCCCAGCCCATATCTGTGGCATCTGTAAACAGCTCTTCGACTGGTAGTAGAAGGTATAAAGGGAATCTTGGGTTGAGTGATACTTGTTGGATCCACCACTGGAGTTCCTTCTTCAGACAGGGGATGAGAGGAATTGGAAATCCCAGAGGATGCAAATGCTGCATACAAACTGACTTTAGAAACCACTGGAGTTTTCTTATGTGAAGTTTGGCCAGAGGTAGCACTGGAATGGTGGATGCCATGAAGCCCAAAACCCTGAGGGACTCTCTGGCTGAAATGTGGTGCAGAGGCAGAAGGCTTTGGAAGTAGAAGATGAGGTTCTGGGTCTTCTGAGGATGAAGACAAACCATCAGGATGTCTGTCTGAATCCTGCACCTTGGGAAGATGCGATCCTGAGAGGGGGTGAGAATGGATTTTTTGTGCTTTATGGTGAATCCCAGATTTGTAGAAGGGAAATGGCAAAGCGGATGTTTTGCTTCACAATATCTGGGGAGGTTGACAGAAAGAAGAGATCATCCAGATAAGGGTAAACATGGATGCCCTGAAGCCTGCAGTATGCAATCACAGGAGCTAGACATTTTGTAAATACCTTTGATGCAGTAGAGTCCAAAGGGCAAGGCAGAGAAATGAAAATCTAGGAAGCCAGAGAAACTTAAAAACTTCCTGCAATTGGGGTGGATGGGGATGTGTAGGTATGCATCTTTGATATCCAGGGAAGCCAAGAAAGCTTGTGGTAGAATGAGGGGAAACAAGGTCTAAAGAGTTAACATATGGAAGGTGGGTACCTTCAGGAAGGTGTTGAGGTGAGAAAGGTCCAGAATGGGTCTCCAAGGACCATCCTTTCTGGGCACTAGAAACATTCTGGAATATAAACCTTTCGTTTTCTGGTCTTGAACATTCTGAATGGTCCCTTGTCTCCGCAGGTCCAGCAGTACCTCTGGAAAGGAAGGCAGTTGTTCCCTTGGTGGATGGGAGATGCCTCTGAAAGAAGGGGGGGGGGGAGTCCCAAACCAGAAAGTATACTTTCTGAATGACAGAGAGAACACAGAAATCTTGAGTTGTGCTTTCCCAGACTGGCAGGGACAGAGAGAGGTGCTGGGAAAGAGGGATGTTGGTGAAGTGGTTTGGGCAGTCAGAGGCTTGTCGGGAAAGGACCGCTTCTGTGCTGGAGTTGCAGGAGAAGTCCTGGGCTAGAATCCAACACTGTAATGCTAGGCACTCCAAGGAAGTCAGTCATTCTGACGAAAGTGGCTATTAAATTTGTATACACTAAAGAAGTGGTCCTGTCCTTGGAGTGCCTAGCATTACAGTGTTGGATTTTAGTTGGTTATTTTACACTGGTTCTTCAGGTAATACTTCAGTTTTTTTATTATTTTTTTCCTTTGATTTATGGAAGTCCTGGGCTGCAGAGACCTCCTACCACCTTTTTTGTTTTTGGTGGAGGAGAATGAGAATGTCTATGTACAAAAGCAGGTTTTGCCAGACAATTTTGTTGAAATTTAGGCACCGGGAAACAAAAATATATTTCAGTCCCTACAATTCCTTACCCTTTTTGCAGGCACTTAAATAAGTTAGCCACTGCAGGACCAAACAATGCAGAGTTGTCCAAAGGTGCATCCAAAAGTTTCGATTTAATGTCCTCTGGTAATGGCTGGAGTCTTAACCAGGAGAATCTCCTTAAAACACAGCCAGAAGCAGCTGCCCTGGTAGAAGCCTCTGCAGCATCATAGCTGCATTTGATGGAGTGGTGGGCTACTTCAGAGGAGGCTCCAAGCAGGGACGTAGCCAAAGTCTTATTCTGAGTCAGGCAAATCAGAAATGACCTGAGAAACTGAGACAGAAGCTCTACGGCAAATATGACCATGTGAGTTTGGTAATTAATGGCCCTAAATGCCAAGGTGGCAGAGGTGTACACTTTCTCACCCAGCCTTTCCAGGATCCTGCTGTCCTTTTCTGAGGGAAGGAGAAAGGCAGTAGGTGGTAGCCTGGATAGTTCTTCTGAAGCCACAGAAATAATTGATGGATCTGCTGAAGGACACCTGAACAGAAACTTGCAGGCCTCGGGTACCTTGCAAAATCTTTCAGGCTTCATAGGTGCACGAGGCTGGGAATCTGGGTTCTGGAATGCAGAGGCAAAGACATGTAGAAATGCAGGCAACACAGGAGGAATAGCTGAAGGATTAGGGGATTCCACCTACAGAAGATCATAATACCTCTTTTGCACTTCAGATAGCTGAGTGCTATCCCATTTAAAATGATCCCTCATTTTGACCAGAGTCTCTCCAAATGAGAGTATTTCCATGTGTAAGTCAGCCCCATTGGAGTCCTCCTCTTGGGAGGCATAATATAATGGGGAGGGGATCTGAGAGGAATAGGCCAGAGATTCATCTTCTGAGGATGCCTCTTCCTCTGATGAAACCTTTTCTCCAACCCTTTTATGTGGGGAAGCAGTGCAGGGGGGCAAAGACTGAGACATCTGAAGGGGGCTTAAGAGCCACGAGGCCCTTGAAAATGTCTTGGGTGAATCCTTGCCAGTCTCTTTGGGGGTCCTTGGGGGGACAAGTGTTTAGTCTTCTGCTTCTTCTTTCAATGCAGGTCTAGCCTATGAAGTGTAAGAGGACTGGACCTAGGCCTACAGTCAATAATATCACAGTGAATTTCCTCCTGGACAAGGATCTGAGGTATCCTTTTAGGGCCTTTGGTGATCATGAGCCTAGGTTCTCCCTATAATTCCAAGACAGATGCCTTCTCAGGCTCTGAGGACATGCCTGTGGTCGGATCTAAGGCAACCTCAACATCAGGCTCAGTCTGTGAAAAAGAACCAGGAACCGTATGTATCACTGGGCTCTCATCTGCCTCAGGAGATACACCCATTGTAAGAGGCCCAGCAGAAGGGTCAGGTCTCAGCTTTTTTGTTTTCAGCTTTGTAAGTGACTCAGCCTCGGACACAGAGGATCCATCTATCACACTTTTAGCTAGCAATATTAAGTGCTGATTTTCCAAGTAAATAGCCAAGGAGGAAAGCCTACTCCTAAGACTCTTGGCCTAAAAGGCCTGACAAATGGGACAAGATCTATGGTCTTGGGTAGGCCTTATACAGAATAAACACAGTAGATGGCTATCTTTAAGTGGAATTTGTCTTCCACACTGGCATTTGCCTTTTTTGGATGACATGAAGCCTACCACAAAACAGTAGCAAAAGAAACAAGAATTCTCGAATGAAGCACTTACCTGAGAAAACAGGTGGAACACGGCTAATAACTTGGTGATAGACTGACGTTTGAGGTGGTGTTTGGACTGGAGCAGTGTAATTCTCGGGTTGGTGCATGTGTACAACCCTTTTATGGCCAATGTGCAACAGCAGCCTAAATGTGACGTACCACGTACCCTACAGTAGTGAAAGACGTTTGCATACTGGCTACCATCAGGTCGCCTCGAGCGGAGAACTCCCTCATGTAAAGAATGCTGGTAACAGGTGAATAGACAGATATCATTTAGTTTATATAGTATGCAGCATGTAGTGCAGCTGCCAAAAGGAAATACAGATTTAATACCCTGAAAGATACTGCAGTTATCAAGTTTGACTCCTCCCCAAGGCACCTGTAATAAAAGTATGCTGTCAAAGTCAAGTGACATTATGCTTACAAACTAATTAGCAATAAAGCATTTGTCTAACTTCACTTCCAGTGTCTGCTGCATTCTTTTCTGGAGAACCTTTATTTAAAACAACAATCAAATGTACTACACCCAGCAACAATAGTTTGGCACCAAGAGAAGCTCTGTGAGCATGCAGTCTGCCTTTGGTCAATAGCACTTCCAAATACACTGGAGCACTCACCCTCAGAAATGAAACTGGTACCAACATGCCCAAGCTGTCTCAGCCTTGGAACCTATATTGTTTTACTACATACAACTGCTGTCTTAAAATGGCATTATTTCTCTAACACTTCAGCCTTCAAGGAGCAATGTAATAGTTCTTTATTGACATCACCCAATTAAATACAAATATCCATTAAATGCAAACAATCACTTGAAGTGACAGAAATAATAAAACACTCTCCAGTTATATTAAAAAAAACACTTCCTTATATAATAACCAATGTTTAATAGCATATCTTAAATTGAATCGATATATATCATGCTTAAGGGCTAGATGATGTCCAATACTGAACTCACTAATTGTGTATTTCTTATATCCCCTACATGTTCTAAAATCCCTTTCTTTACGGCCCGTTTTGTTTCACCTACAGCCTTATTACATGGACAAAGTAACACATAACTCCTGCAGATGTAAGCATTAAACATTATTATTAATTATTTTATAAGCGTTCTATTGATAATATATTTTTTCTACAGTTTCCCACTCAGATCTTGATGCTTTCATTAATAGTATCAGGGATAGCATCTCTTTACTTGATTTTACTATTTCAGGCACTAGTCAAGAAGTGAGACACTACTCTGTCTACTGATGTCTTACATGACTGTTTTTGCTACACAGTTTATTGTAAAGACACCTTCAGAAACAATTACCTGGATTTCAACAGTCAACATCCCACCTTTATGAAAAGAATATTGTAAAAGGCCAATATGTATGCATCAGGACTTTTTTTTTTTTTTTTTAAGAAACTACCCTGCAGTATTCATCTACTCTTGCTTTGAACAAATTTCCAGTTGCAGACATTCTAACCACCATCCCATTTTAAAGTATGGGTTTACTAACATCTGTAAAAATCAGGGCAATGACAGTTCTCGTTTTCCACTACCAATCTCTTTGGATTCCAACATCATCTGACAATGTATCACCACAAACTGGATCATTATTATGGTTAACCAAGAACTTTTCAGAGCTTTGGGTCCCATCCCCTCTTTCTGTTAAAAAAAATATGTTGTTTAAATCTTTGAATCTGCGAAACAAATGGTACAATTTGTCGATTCCTAATAATGCAGGCATGTGATCATCTGGTCATTGTATTTGCTGTAAATACATTTTAGTGGGAGATCATCTCTTTCTGTCATCACGGAGTTTTACCCTAAAGTTTAAAGAAGTATTCAGTTGTGCTTCCGCTTATATTGTTTACATTGCAATTTGCCCATACTGTGGATCATTCTACATTGCAAGACTATTCGTAAGCTCAGTGACAGAATAAAGGAACACTGCAGAGCTATTAGAATCTCTGACTTTAAAAATGCTTAGCCAAGCATAGCTCTGTTTGTTCCCTGTTTTCAAGTTTTCATTTTTCTGTTCTTGAGAAAGTTGTTGCGCCTTTTGGTGACAGTAATAACATGTTTGAGGTTAAGGAACTACAGTGGCAAGTCAAGCTGCATCTTGACACAACATCTGGACTGAATAGTAATTTAAACATAAAATGTTTACTCAAATAGAACACATAGCTCATGACATCCACATTGTGAGTGAAGCTTTCTCTTTTGTAGTTTAGGCTGTTTACTTTTGAATTTTCACTCACTCCAATTTGAATACTGAATGATTTCTGATAAAGTTCGAGAAGGAAGGCACTCCAATTGGAAATTTGTTTTTCTAGTTATTTTTCTTTCCTTCATTAGAGGTGTTCAGTAATATATATCTCTTGGAAAGTTTTATCGTACTGTGTAGTGTAGTCTATCTTTACCATGGAAGAGAAGAACTTAACCAATTTTAGTGACGACAGCCAAGATAAAGTTATGTACTCACCATAACATTGCATGTTGGTAGTTCATCTCACCCTTCATTTTTACATATAGGTTCAGAGCCGATACCCGGCCGATTTACAAGCTCAAAGACTTCTGGTTAGCTCGTGGCTAAGCAGGTATCCCATTGTGCACCAGTACAAACCCCAGATCTTGTTTGCTGCTCACTAGAAGAAAAAACATCATAACAGACAAACCAATACTAAAGGGTCTCCAACCAAAGATAACCAAATTATTATTATTGTTACCTCCAGATCTTCCAGGATGGGGGCAGGAGGGCGGGTTGGTAAAAATGAAGGGTGAGATGGACTACCAACATGGAACGTTATGGTGAGTACATAACTCGTTATGGTGAGTACATAACTTCTTTATGTTGTGTAGTCCAATCTCACCTTCATTTTTACATATGGGCCAGCGTCCCTAGCGCCTTATTCTTGGGTGGCTCACTGGAAAATACTCCTAAGCACCGTGGAGCCAAATGATGCTCTACCCCTGGAAGCTAAATCCAATTTGTAATGTGTAATAAAAGTGTGAGGGTTAGCCCACGTAGCTGCTGCACAAATATTATCAAGTGGGACCCTGGCTTGAAAGGCTGCAGAGGTAGACAGCGACCTGGTAGAACGAGCCTTGATCCTGCAGGGTAAAGGTCTGCCCTCCAAACTGTAGATTAAGGCTATGCAACTGGAAATCCAAGTTATATAGTGTCACTTTAGAAACTGGTAAGCCCAATCTGGAGTCAGAAAAGTAAATAGTTGATCTGATTTCCTAAATTCCTTGGTCCGCTGTAAATAAAAACGTAGTTGTCTATGAATGTCCAGCTGATGAAAACGGTATTCAGCTGCATTACAGTGATTAGGGAAGAAAACTGGGAGTTCTATGGATTGATTTAAGGTAGCAGGGGAACAAACTTTGGGGACAAAGGAAGGATTAGTATTCAGTGACACCCTGTCCTTGTGAAAGATCAAATAAGGTGGCTTAACAGACAAGGCTTGTAGCTCCAATACCTGTCTAGCTGACGTAATAGCTACAAAAAACAGTCTTCCAAAACAAAAATTTCAATGAAGATGAGTGTGAAGGTTCAAACGGGGGAGAAGTCAGTTTGGACAACACAAAATTTAAATCCCAAGAAGCCACAGGTTCTTTCAGTGGTGGTCTCAAAAGAGTGATTCCTTTCAAAAAGGTCTTGCATAGCTTATGAGACATTAAATTATCTGGAAACCCTAAGTGAAAATGAGAAATTGCCACCAATTGGACTCTGATAGTGGTGGTGGCAGCTCCTTGTTGAAAAAGCTCAAGAGCGAAATTCCAAAATCACAGGGACAGAAGCAGTGTAGGGATCTACATTCATTTTCTGTGCCCAAATAGAAAATCTTTTCCACATACTGCCATACAGCCTCCTAGTTGAAAGTTTATGGGAGGACATAAGAATATGTGATACTGAGGATGATACATCATGAAGCCTGACTAGGGATGGAACTGGATCAGCCACGCTGTCAACCTGAGGGTGTGGACTGAGGGATGTAGTGAACCTGACATGTGAGTCAAACAGATCAGGAGCTGGGTCCAGGATCCAAGGATCGTCCAGGAGAAGAGGCTTGCAAAAAGGCAACCAGACCTGACAAGGCCAGTAAGGAGCAATGAGGATCAACTTGCTTCCCAGCCGACTGGCTTTCTGAATCAGTTTGGAAATGAGAGGAAATGGAGGAAAAGCATACAGAAGTCCCATGGGCCAATCGTGAGCCAGAGCGTCTCTGGGTGTCTCTTCCGGAGGGGGAATGAGGGAAAAATAGCTGCTGCATTTGGTATTGACTGGGCTGGCAAAGAGGTCGCAGCAAGGCTGTCCCCATTTGTGGAAAATCTGTTCCACTGTTTCCTGTTTCAGAGACCACTCGTAAGGCAGTAGGATCGCCCGGCTGAGTTTGTCAGCTATCACGGTGGTCGTCCCTGGAATGTACGTTGCAACCAAAAAGCACTAGGAAGAAATCACCCATTCCCAAACTCGCATGGCCTCTCGACATGGTGGGTAAGATCTGATACTGCCCTGTTTGTTGATATACCAAACTACCGACATGCTGTCTGATTGTATCGCAATAGTCCCGAGAGGAAGAAGGTCTTGAAGTGCTTGCAACACTAGGAGCACCGCCCTCATCTCCAGAACAATGATATACAGGTGAGCCTTGTGTTCTTGCCGTGTGCCTTGGACAGTCCTGCTGAGATAATGCCCTCCACCCGATCTGGGAAGCATCCGTGGTCACAATGGCAACGGGTTGGGCAGGAACAAAGGAAGCGCCTGTGATCAACTTTTTGTGAGCTATCCACCAAAGAAGGTCCTTCTTGCATGATTCTGTCAGCAGGATAGGATGACTCAGCGGGAGATATTGGAAGGACCATTGGGAAGACAGAAGCCACTGCAGAATTCTCATGTGCAACCTGGCTAATGGTATTAATAGAATGGTGGAAGCCAAAGTCCTGAGGAGCTGAAGAACCCACTTCGCTTTGACCTTCTGCAAGGTAAGAAGACGTTGAATTTGAAAGATTAAGTTTTTTTTCCTGTAGGTGGGGAGACGAGCTGTCATGTTCACTGTGTCTACCTCTGCACCTATAAAAATCACAGATTGAGAGGGCAATAATGCAGATTTTTTCCCAATTTATGGAAATCCCTAACTGAGCACAAAGCTGAATAGTGGTGTCTCTCTGTTTTGGAGGAGTAGATGCCTGGTGGGGGCGGTCAGGAGCCAGTCATCCAAATACATAAACATCTGGAATCTTTGACGTCTCAGGTGAGCTGCCACTACTGCCATGCATTTGGTGAACACCCTGGGAGCTGTGGTGAGACCAAAGGGCAGAGCACGAAACTGATAATGACTGGCTCCCAGCCGGAAGTGTAGATGGCTCCTGGACGCCTTGTCCATTTTTATATGGTAGTAGGCGTCTTGGAGATCTAGAGAGCACATCCAATAGTCTTTCCCTAACAAAGGGAGTATCAACTGCAAAGTTACCATCCGAAACTTGTTCTTCTTCACAGATTAGTTTAACCTGCTGAGGTCCAATATTGGCCTCCAATCTCCGGTTCGTTTTGATACTAAAAATAACCTGGAGTAAGTTCCGGATCCTATCTGGTCTGCTGGGATGGACTGGATGACTCTTTTTAAAAGCAACTTGTTGATCTCCACAGTTGCTTGATCCCTGTGATTGGGTGGTACATCTGGAATCTTCTTGGGAACAAACGGAAGGGAAAAGGGTATGATATAGCCTCTGGTAACAACTCTTTGTACCCACTTGTCTTGAGTGATATTTAGCCAGGCTTCTGGATACAAAGAAATGCGAACCCCGACCGGCCCCAGAGAAATGCAGTCGGGCCTCATATCAGGAGCGCTGATAAGGCCGTCCCTGAAAGGAATCACGGCCTTGCTGGTATTGCGGACCACCCTTGCCTCTAGGGTGACGTCTCCCATTTCCTCCTCCTCCTCTGCCTCTGAAGGAGGATTCACCCTGTGTGTCCAGAAAGACCCTCTGGGACTTTTAGAACCACATTTTACCGCCCCTTTGACCTTTGCGGTACGGTCGAGAGGGAACAGTAAAATGTACTCCCATGGCAGAAAGCGTCTTTCCTTCTTGAGTGTGTCTTTCACCTTGGAACCAAACAATGAGGAACCATCAAATGGGGTGTTGGTGAAAGTAGACTTGAACTGTTCCGCAACATTACACAAGCGCATCCAGGAGTGATGCCTCAGGGCAACTCCTGAACCCACTGCACTACTTGCTCCATTAGCCGCATAGCAGATAAGCTGCATGGAAGAATTAACTATAGAATTTAAGGTGGACAACTGAGCAGAGATCTTGTCAGGGACTCCCTCAGTACAGGCACCTTGTATAGAATCTCCTAACTCCTTGAGGAGATCCCTCTGTAATCTTGTAAAGTGAGTGAGATAGTTCAATGATCGAAGAGTAAATGCCGCTGAAATAAAGATACGTTTCCCAAATCTGTCCATCTGTCGAGAATCCTTATTTGGCAGATGAAAAGAAAAAGAAGTCTCTGCCAGCTCCTTCTTTGTGGCCGCCGCCACCACCATGGCATCTACGGGAATGCCCTTAGACAAAAAGTCTTTACCAGGAGGGGCAGACAGAAACTTATTGGGTCTCCTGGGGACTGGCTCCACAGCATCAGGAGTATCTCACACCTTTCAACTAACTAGATCCATCAGTTTGTCAAAAGGTGGAGACACCCAAGAGGCAAAAGGTTGAGACTCGAAAGCCTTCAGGTACACAGACTCCTCATCAGAAGGGTTGTCAGTGGGCCAGTCGCACCTCTGCTTAAGAATCTACAAGATGTCCACGAAGGAGACATCATCAGAGGACGACTTGGGGGACCCTTCCGACTCCTCGAGGTCAGTGTCCGATGTCAAGGACTCATCCTGGGAGTCAATATGCTTCCTCTTACATAGCCTCTTCCGGGGAGACACCTCAAAAGGGCATTCCGGGGAGGCCTTGGAAGAGTGGGGGGCCTCCAGTCGATGGCTCCTAAGGCTGACGGTCTCTGCTGTCTCCGGAGAGAGCAGGGGCTAAGACCGAAGTGGGTGCTCTCGGGGGAAGAGTGCTGGTACCACTGGCAGGGGCTGGAGAATGAGACAGCAGCTCCTCATCATCTCAAATGCCGACCTCTCCGGCTCTGAAGACCTCCCCTGCTCCGAAGAGACAAAGGTTGACGTCAGAGCCAGAGTCGTCGGCTCCGAGATAGATGACGGGTTCAAGCTCACCCTGGCCGATGCACCGAGAGGAAGGCTCGGAACCGAAGATCGATTCCAACCCTCCCAGTTGGCGTCGACAGGAGAGCTTCAGCCCCTGGACACGACAGATGGCACTGAGCATGTTGGAGCCGAACCCAGCTCCAAAGCAGTAACAAAGGGAGCTGGAACCGATAGTACCTCCGGTGGCACCAAGCACTCTGGCTCCGAAAGGCCAACATGGCTCGGAGGAATAGCAGACAAGGGCAAAGCTGGACTGAGTGGCTCCTGAGCCAACAATAATTTTGGTAAGGCAGACTACTTCAGGAGTCTCACCACTACCCTCTCCATATCTTCTTCCAAAAGGCTCCTGGAAGACATAGTAGGGGATCTTGATCTAGGGGGCACTGGAGTCTTCAGTAACACGGAAACCAGTAGGGAATCCACAGACCGGCTCTGAGAAGAAGATTCAATTGCTGATTCAATTGGTTCCGAGATAGGCTCCAAAACACTTGGAACTGACCCTGATACCATAATAGTGCTCTCCTTCAGCTCTGAAGGTAGAGGAGTCGAGGAGGCAGATTCTGACTGTTTAGAAGGCAACTCCGAGACACCAGCTGGTGCCGGAGAAGGCCTTTTTGAAGGCTTAGATTTGCCAGACTTGGCAGAAGCCAAAGAACTGGATAGAACTTCCTCAAAAGATGGTTTTAGTAGACCCGTGAGTGTAAGCTTGTTCTTTCTCTCCTGTAACACCCTAGGAGAGAAAGCATAGCAGAACAAGCACGATTCCTGCAGGTGGATGGCCCCTAAACAGTAGACACAGCTACTGTGGCCATCCATTAAAGACATCTTTTGGGAGCATTTCATGCACCTCTTAAAACCCGAAGGCTTGTGCTCCTTACTCTCTTTAGACATTACACACACACACACGTGCAGGAAAGGAAGAAGAATGAAGGAAGAGGACTAGGTCCTCTAACTAAAACGGGCCTAGCCCTACAGAAGAAAGTACCACGAGGACTAGGTCCTCTAACTTAAACGGGCCTAGCCCGGTGGAACAGAAACTAGGTCTTCTAATTTAAACAGACCAGAAAATGCACACACACAGAAAAAGTACAGTTTTGTACCTACCATAAATGTAGATGTTCGAGTGCTAATACAGCTGCAGTCATAACAGATGGGTTCTCCTGCCGTCAGGCAGGTCCTCAGTCGGCCGAATTCCAAAGTCTAGGTCCGGCGTCGGTTGTCGTCGCTTCTTCCCTGACGTCAGTGCGACAGGGGTATAAAGGAACCAGCCGCCATTTTCTTCAGTTTTTCTTGCCCCAGATGTCAGGTGCCCCCAGAAGGAAGGCAATACATAAATTTGTGTAATAATGCAGTGCAATATAATTAAAATACAGTAGTTGCAAGCAAATACATCATAAATGAATACCCCAATCAGTTTGTATGAGGATGTGTTAGCCTATAGGCCTGTCCCAAGAGGGGAAGGAGGGAGGGAAACCTGGACTGCAGCTGTATTAGCACTCGAACATCTACATTTATGGTAGGTACAAAACTGTACTATGTTCATCGTGCATACAGCTGCAGTCATAACAGATGGGTAGAATCCCAAAGCTAAGAAAGGGGTGGTAGGCACTAGGTGGAACTAGAAGGAGCCAAAATGCCCTGCAAGACTGCAGTGGCAAAGCCTGCTCTAGATTTGGAGTATAATGGTAGGTGGTAGTGCTTGGAGAAGGTATGCACAGAACTCCAAGTGGCTGCTTCCAAAATATCCTTGGTAGGAACTCCTCTGAGGAAAGCTGCAGAGGTGGCTGTGGCCCTGGTGGAATGAGTTCTAATGCCTGTAGGTACAGTTTTGCCATGAAAGGAATAGCAAAAGCGTATGCAGTGGGCTATCCATTTTGAGATTGCCTGTTTGGAAATTGGCTTTCCTTGAGCTCCTACCGCATATGACACAAAGAGCTGATCTGATTTCCTGAAAGGCTTTGTTCTGTCCAAATAATAACGCAGTTGTCTGTGGATGTCCAAGGAATGTAGCAATCTCTCCCCTTTGTTTTGAGGATTAGGATAAAAAGTAGGTAAATGTATGGCCTAATTTAAAGCTACCCTGGATACCACTTTAGGCATAAAGGACGGGTTGATTCGTAAGGAAACTCTGTCCTGATGGAAGATGATAAAAGGCTGGACAGCCATGAGAGCCTGTAGTTCTGAAACTCTACGAGCTGAGGTGATAGCCAGAAGGAAAGCTGTTTTCAAGGTCAAATATTGCAAATCTGATGAGGCAGCTGGCTCAAAGGGAGGCAAGGTCAGTTTTTCCAGAATGAAATTAAGATCCCAAGCAGGTATTGGTTGTTTCCTTGGAGGTCTTAGATTCTTAGCCCCTCTGAGGAACTGTCTTAAGAGAGGGTGAGAGAATAAAGGTAGATCAGTGTTGTATTCTGCAGAAATGGCTGAGGCATGGATTTTGATGGAGGAGAATGAAAGTCCACTGCTTAGCAGCTCAGCCAAATATTGTAGTATTTGAGGTAAATTCAGTTTTCCAGGATCCTGGCCCGTTTTCTCATTCCAGACACAAAACCGTTTCCATTTTGCGGAGTAAGCTTTTCTAGTTGATGGCCTTCTGGCCTCCAAAATGACATCCTGCACCTCCTTGGAGAGTAGGGCCTGTTGTGATGTTAAGGAATCTTCCATGCAGCTAGATTGAGTGTTTTTAGCTGGCTGTGAAGAGTTTTGAAGCTGTGCTGAGTCAGAAGAAGAGGCATTAGAGGCAGGGTCCATGGTGGGGAATGCGTCAGGCTCCTCAGGAGTGGGTACCAGTGTTGCCTTGGCTAGTCCAGAGCAATGAGAATCATCTTTGGTCTGTCTGCTCTGGTTTTCAATAGAACTTTGGGCAGCAGAGGAAGAGGTGGGAAGGCATAAACTGTCATTGATGTCCAACTGAAAGAGGGCGTCCACTCTCCAGGCCTTTGGATGGAAAATCCTTGAGCAGAATTTTGTCAATTGGTGATTTTTGTGGGAGGCAAAGAGATCTATGTCTGGCCTTCCCCATTCTTGGATTATTTCTGTAAAAACTTTTGGATGCAAATTCCACTCGTGTGGATCTGTCATATTCCTGCTTAGGTTGTCTGCCAGCGTGTTTTCCTTGCCTGGCAAGTACTGTGCTTGTAGTTCCATTTGTAAGTCCATGGCCATGTTCCAAAGTGACATGGCCAGTCTGCATAGGGGGTAAGAATGTGTTCCTCCCTGTTTGTTTATGTACCACATAACAGTGGTGTTGTCCGTTCTTATCAATAGTTGACCTGGTTGTAGAAGGTCCTTGAAAGCTATTATAGCATTTATTACTGCTAGCATTTCCTTTTGATTGATGTGAAGGTGCTTTTCTTTCTGGGACCATTTGCCCTGAATGCACCGATCTGTCATGTGCGCCCCCCAGGCGTAGTCCGAGGCATCTGTTGTGATGACTTGATTTGCTTGAGGCTTGCTGAATGGAAGACCTGTGTTTGTTTGACATGCTTGAGCCCACCACAGAAATTCCTTTTGCAGACATGGAATTAGTGGTATTATTGTTTCCAAACTGTGGCTGTGTTGAGACCATATGTTTTTCAGGTACCATTGTAGTTTGCTCATATGCAGCTTTGCACATGGGATTAGTAAGATGCAAGATGCCATGAATCCCAGAGCCTGCAGGATTTTCCTTGCAGTCAGCCTGGTGCAATTTGCTAGTGCTCTGAAGTATTGAATTAGTTGCTCCTGCTTCTCTGGCGTGAGGTAGGCCATCTGGGTGTTTGTGTCCAAATTGGCACCCAGGAAAATTATCTTCCGAGAGGGTATTAGCCTTGATTTCTTTTTGCTGACTGTGTATCCCAGAGAGTTCAACAACATTATTACATAAGCCAGATGTTTCAGAAGAATGCGCTTGCTGTCCGCTTGGATCAGGCAGTCATCCAAATAGGGGTATATTTGTATCCCTTGAAGTCTGCAGTAGGCAATTACTGATGCCAGGCATTTCGTGAATACTCTGGGCGCAGTAGATAAGCCAAAGGGCAATGCAGAGAATTGATAATGGGTTGAACCTGCAAGAAATCTGAGGTACCTTCTGCAATTTTGTCTGATTGGGACATGCAGGTATGCCTCCCTGAGGTCCAATGTTACCAGCCAAGACTCCTTGCCCAGCATGGGAAGAAGTTGCTGTAGAGTGAGCATCTTGAATTTTGGTACGAGTAGAAATGTGTTTAGGATGGATAGGTCCAAAATAGGTCTTCAATCTTTTCCCTTCCTTGGTACCAGAAATAGCCTGGAATAAAAACCTTGACCTTGTTCGTAGATGTAGGTACCTCTTGAATAGCTTTCATGTTTATGAGATCTGCTATTTGCCTTTGTGCCTCTGCCCTTTGATTGTGTGGCAGGTTTGGCATGCCTCTCATTTTTGGAAGGGTGTGAAAATGGAATTTGTAGCCTCTGTTTATAATGTCCAGGACCCATTTGTCCTTTGTGACAATATGCCAATTTTTGAAAATAATGCCAGCTTTCCTCCTAAGGGGCTGCCATTTGAGACTTGCTTGGCATGCAAAGGGGAAAGTCATTGGGTTTGCTTTCTGAAAGATTGCGAGTTATCCTCACCACCTCTTTGTGTAGGAGCTTGCCATTGTCTGCCTCTAAACGATCCTTGGGATTGTCCTCTGCCCCTCGGCGCCTGTATCTGCCTCTTTGGGGTCTGTCCGTGGCAGGAAAGGACCAGTTTTTGGAAGGCCAATTTCTACTAAAACATGGGGGTTGTACTTGTAGAAAATCTTTCACAGTTTGCATTGATTTAGCCTTTTCCTCCATTTTCCTTAATACCTCCTCAGCATTAGCACCAAATAGTACATCCTTTTGAAGAGGGGCGTCCAGTAATTTAGCTTTAACATGATCAGGCAAGGCTTGTTCCTTGAGCCAGGCATGCCTACGTATGACTGATCCTGTAACAGCAGCTCTACATGAGGCCTCTAGAGCATCAAAACCACATTGTAACGTATGCTTACCCACTTGTTCTGCACTATGCATCAAATCCTGCAACTCCTTCAAGTCTGGTTGTTCAGGTTGTGACATTTTACTTTTCAATTGTGATAACAGAAACTGTTGGTATTTTAGCATATGGAACTGACAGTTTAAGGCCCTCATGGTTAAGGTAGCTGAGGTATATACCTTTTTTCCCCACCTTTCTAAGGATCTGGAGTCTCTCTCGGAAGGTAATGGATTTTTAGCAGTGGAGGCCTTAACTCCCTTGGGGCCCTGTGAGATAGTTTCTGGGTCAGCAGCATGGCTTTTGTATAGAAATTGGTGTGAGTCAGGAACCCTGTAGTACCTGTCAGGCTTAACTGGAGCTGGAGGTAGAGAGTCCGGATTAAGGCAGGCCTCCGAGTAAACATCATCTAGGATGTCCAAGACAGGAGGTATAGCCAGAGGCCTGTGTTGAGGTAGCAAGAGAAATTCCCTAAGCCTTTTCTTGGAATCTGAATAATCTTGGCCTTCCCAGTGGAAATGTTCCCTTAAGGTATGCAAAGTTTCCCCAAATGAGTAATCCTCAGGGGGGGATACAGAAGGGATGGACTCCTCCGCATCAGAGTCTTCAAAAGGAGAGTAAGGATGGTCCTGATCATCAGAGTGCTCTGAAATAATGGAGCCCTGATCAGAGGAGGGGGAATCTTCCTCCACTCTGGGCCTTTTGTCCGGTGGGGGCTGAGAACCTCTGATAAGAGTAATTAAATCCTCAGCCATTTTAAGCATCTGCTTCTTAGGCATGGGGCCTGTAGATGGGCCCTGTGTAGCTTGTCTCTTAGAGTGCAAGGCTGCTTTAGACTTAGTGAAAGCCTTGATGGAGAAAGAAGAGGAAGGTCTGAAGACACCTTGAGTGGAGGTGGGCCTGTCTACATTCTGAGTTTCAACGCCAAGAGTGGCTTTGGTATCTGTTGTCAGGGTGTGGGCCGAGGAGCCCGCGACCTTGGGCACAGGAGACACCGCCAAAGAAGGGTCGTCGGTAGTCAGGGGCTGCGTAGGCACCTCGCTGAGAACCGGACCACGTGTAGTCGGCTTTGGCGTGGTGTCGGTAGAGGCCACGGACCTCGTGTGTCGGTCCTTATCTTTGCGTTTTTTAGACAAAACTGGAGTCGGAGTATCCGACGACATAATATAATTAAATGCTTTTCCAAAATAATGCTGGGCGAACTCCGCCCGACGCTTAATGGTGCGTTTGTTGAATGTAGCAGAAAAGTGACAGACCGAGACGTCGTGGTCTGGGCCTAAACAAGGTATACAGAGGGAATGGAAATCCTTATGCGGTATTTGCTTCCCACAAGAAATACAATTATTAACTTTGTCTGACATCAGTCTGAGGCAAGAAAAGTTTCCCCAACGGGGTACTTAGCTTTCAAGAAGACTTTGGTTTCCAAATTTTCATAATCTCAGGAGCTGGCCGACCGGCACTTGCGAACTGCTTCTGCTTCGGGCACCGCGCGGTAAGAAAGACTGAAGAAAATGGCGTTGGCTGGTTCCTTTATACCCCTGTCGCACTGACGTCAGGGAAGAAGCGACGACAACCGACGCCGGACCTAGACTTTGGAATTCGGCCGACCCGCCTGACGGAAGGAGAACCCACCTGTTATGACTGCAGCTGTATGCACGATGAACATCTATAAATAACTCTGTGGTAACAATTTTTAGGTCCTGTAACTAAAACGGGCCTAGCCTTACAGAAAGAAGTACCACAAGGACCAGGTCCTCTAACTTAAACGGGCCTAGCCCGGTGGGACAGAAAAGTACAGTTGTGTACACTTACCATAAATGTAGATGTTCGAGAGTATTCACTGTTGCAGTCATTACACTTGGGTTATCCTGCTGGCAGGCTACCCTCAGTCGGCCTGAATTCCAAAGTCTAAGTCCGCCGTTGGTTGCTGTCGCCTCTTCCCTGATGTCAGAGCGCCAGGAGTATAAAAGATGCAGCCAACACCATTTTCTTCAGTTTTTTTGCCCCAGATGTCAGGTGCCTCCCAAAAGGGTAGGCTAAAAAAAATGCCAATAAAACATGCATGCACCAAAATATACAAATAACACCTTCCTCTACAAGCAAATACACCATATAGGTTGTATAGGTTAGAGAAGAGCAGATAAGTTGCAGCAAAGATATGGGGGATGGTGGGTGGTTAACCTGGACTGCAACAGTGAATACACTCGAACATCTACATTTATGGTAAGTGTACATAACTGCACTATGTTCTTCGTGTTTCACTGTTGCAATCATTATACTTGGGTTGAATCCCAAAGCTAAGGTTGGGCGGCTGAAGCTAAATAGCATTAGGAGCAGCTATGAGGCCCTGCAGAACTGCAGTGGCAAAGCCTGCCCTGGATTTAGAGTAGAGTGGTAAATGATAGTGCTTTGTAAAGGTGTGCACTGAACTCTAGGTAGCAGCCTCTAGAATGTCTTTGGTTGGTACTTCCCTGAGGAAGGCTGCTGAAGTGGCTGCTGCTCTGGTTGAATGTGGCCTAATGCCCTTAGGCACTGGATTGCCATGTTGTGAATTGCAGAAACGAATGCAGTGGCCTATCTACTTTGAAATAGTCTGCTTTGAGATAGCCTTTCCATGTGATCCTGCAGCATATGCCATTAGTAGTTGCTCTGTCTTTCTGAAAGCTTTGGTTCTGTTCAAGTAGAAGCGTAGTTGTCTGTGTATGTCCAAAGAATGCAGAATTCTCTCCCCCTTATTCTGTGGGTTTGGATAAAAAGTAGGCAGATGAATAGTTTGGTTAAGGGCCACACTGGACACTACCTTAGGCATAAATGTCGGGTTTGTCCTCAGAGAAACCCTGTCTGGATAAAAAATGATAAAAAGGTTCCACAGCCATGAGTGCCTGTAGCTCTGAGACTTGTCTTGCAGAGGTTATTGCTAGGAGCAGAGCTGTTTTCCAACATAAAAACTTCATATCAGCAGTAGTGGCTGGCTCAAAAGGAGGCAGGGTGAGTTTTTCCAAAACATAATTGAGGTTCCATGCAGGTATTGGTGATCTCCTTGGAGGCCTTAAGTTTTTGGGTCCTCTGAGGTACTGCCTTAACAAGGGATGAGAAAAGATTGGTGGCTCTGTATTGTAATGAGCCGAAATGGCAGAGGCCTGAATTTTAATTGATGAAAAGGATAGGCCTTTGTCCAGCACCTCAGTTAAGTATTGCAAAATCTGAGGAATATTTGGTACAGCTGTTTCAATTCCTTGTGCCTGGTTCCAAGCACAGAATTTCTTCCATTTTTCAATGTAAGATTTTCTGGTACTAGGCCTTCTGGCCTCCAAAATGACATCCATTACAGCTTTAGTGAGAGGCGCGTTTTGTATCACTACATTATCCGTCATACTGCCAGATTTAAGGTCTTTAATTGGCTGTGCAGGATCTGATTGTTTTGTTGGGATAGTAGATGAGGTATTTGAGGCTAGGTCCAAGCTGGGCATTGAGACAAGTTCCTTGGGATTGGGTACCAGTGCTGGCGGGGCCAGTCTGGGGCAATCAGTATCATCTTTGGCCTCTCGTCTGACCTTTAGGAGTACCTTGGGGAGGAGAGGCAGTGGAGGAAAGGCATATACTGCTAAGCTTTTCCAGCTTAAAGAGAAGGCGTCCACATTCCATGCTTGTCTGTGATAGGTCCTTGTGCAGAATCTTTTTAGTTGGTAGTTGTGAGGAGAGGCAAATAGATCTATATCCGGGCATCCCCATTTCCTTGTTATCATGCTGAAGACTTGTGGATCCAATTTCCACTTGTGGGGATCCATGAGATTTCTGCTTAGTTCGTCTGCCAGAGTATTTATCTTTCCTGGCAGGAAGTGTGCCTGCAGATGTACTTGGTAAATCAATGCTCTGTCCCACAGAGTCATGGCTAGTCTACAAAGGGGGTAAGAATGAGTGCCTCCCGGCTTGTTTATATAACAGATGACCGTGGTATTGTCTGTCTTTATCAGTAGTTGTCCCGGATGAAGTAGGTCCTTGAAGGCTGTCAGGGCATTCTGAACAGCTAGCATCTCTTTTTGATTGATATGTAGATGCATTTGGTTTGCGGACCATGTGCCTTGAATACATCTTCCTGCCATGTGGGCCCCCCAGGCATAATCTGATGCATCTGTTGTTAATGTCTGCCTGGATGGGGGTAAAGTGAATGACTGTCCCTTGTTCTGGTGACAAGCCATCGCCCACCAATGAAACTCCTGCTGCAGGCAGGGAATGAGGGTAATTATTGTTTCCAGGCTGTGGCAATGTTGAGTCCAAACATTTTTTAGGTACCATTGAAGTTTCCTCATATGCAGTCTCACATATGGAATTAGTATAATGCAGGATGCCATGAAGCCCAAAGCCTGCAGAATTTTTCTTGCGGATAACTGGGCCTTTGTTGCCAACAGGTTGAAATGGGTAGTCAGTTGCTTTTGTTTGTCTGGAGTGAGATACGCCATCTGGGCAGTTGTATTTAAGCTTGCACATCTCTTGAGAGGGTACTAGTTTTGATTTCTTTTCGTTGACTGTGTACCCTAGGCTTGTTAGAAATCTCTTTACAAACGCCAGATGCTGTAGTAGAATGTCCTTGTTCTCTGCTTGAATGAGGCAGTCATCCAAGTAAGGATATATCTGTATTCCTCTTTGTCTGCAGAATGCAATTACTGGTGCCAGGCACTTTGTGAAGACCCTGGGCACAGTAGATAAGCCAAAGGGCAGTGAGAATTGGTAGTGCATTGAGCCAGCTTTGAATCTGAGGTATCTTCTGCATGTTTGTCTGATTGGGACATGCAGGTATGCCTCTTTTAGGTCTAAAGTCACAAGCCAAGCCTTCTTGCCCAGCATGGGCAGAAGCTGCTGTAGAATCAACATTTTGAATTTTGGTATATCCAGAAATGTGTTTAGAATAGATAGGTCCAGTATTGGTCTCTAGGTCTTGTCCTTTCTTGGTACCAAGAACAGTCTTGAATAAAATCCTAGTCCCTGCTCTTGCTCTGGTCTTGTTGAATGGCCCTCATGTTCATGAGGGATGAGACTTGCTTTTGTGCCTCTGCCCATTGATGTTTTGGCAGATCTGGCCAACCATTTGTCCTTGGCAGGGTATGGAAGTGAAACTTGTAGCCTTGTGACACTACATCTAGGACCCATTTGTCCTGGGTTATTATGTGCCAGTTTTGAGAAAAAAGTGCTAGTTTTCCCACTAAAGGTGCTGTCAGAAGATAAGTGCTGTGTGCAGGCAGGGGGAAGTCATTGGGACTGTTTCCTGTATCAAGAACCAAAAAAACGAACTAAAATTCAAAGAAGTCACAAAAAGAGAACCCACCAGCACGGACCAGGAGCTGTGAGAAGTTTAAGATGAAAATAAAACAGCAACTGGTTTTAGTTCCCAAAGGTAATACCAAATTCCAGCAATGAAACCATAAGTTGTGGTTGAATAAACGCTGAACCAAGGATCTTCAAAAGAACTTTATTCGACCAAACAGCAAAAACAGTTTAACGCTTTTCGCCACTGGACTATTCAGGCTTTTTTCAGTGAAAATGTAAGTGCAGCAGTGCTGGTTAAATACACAAACTGATTAACCAATAATGCAATTAAGGAACAATTAGAAAACAATTAAAATTCAAGAAAAATGTACATTTAAAGTGCCAAAGTGCTTTTATAAATCTAGTGAGAGACTTCAATAAGTTTTTTTATGTATTTAGTTTCTCTTATTTATTAAGTTAATATTATTTATGAAACTACATATAACTGAGGGTTTGTTAGAGCCATTTATCTCCAAATATAAAAATGGTAGAATAAAGTATAAAATCATAATAAACAATATTCTCATATTTAGAATGTATTAATGTGTGGAGATGACTAAACTGTTTAAGATGTCACAAATCTTACCATACTTAATAAACTTGAGTATCCTGTTTATGTAAAAACTTCTTTAACCAATACATCATCTCAAAATTACATTGTTTGTGTGTGACACATTTACCTTAAGTCAGACTAAACATTAAAATTAATATATAAATTTAAAAACATTTTCTGTTTTATGCATTATAACAAACAAAGTTAAAACACATGAAAATGTTATAAACCCATCATAATTTATTTCTTTTAACCTTCAGTATGCTGCTAATACTAATACTGTGAAGCATCCAACTTGATTTGCCAAGTTAACTCCCTAGTTTCTAAATAACTTTCCTGTATGGTTGTGATTTGTCTTCTCCACTTTTGGAGGTAGAAGCACCCCATTGTTTAGACCTGTACGAACCTTGGGGCTGGGATCTGCCTCTTGGGCATCTGTATCTGCCCCTTTGAGGTCTGTCTGACATTGGAAAGGACCAATTCTTTGGAGGCCAGTGTCTGCTAAATCATGGAGGCTGAACCTGTAAGAAATCCTTAACGGTTTGCATAGATTTACCTTTGTCCTCCATTTTCTTTAACACCTCTTCTGCTTTAACACCAAAGTATCATGCTGTAATGGGGCATCTAATAATTTTGCTTTGACATGATCAGGCAGACTTTGTTCCTTTAACCAAGCATGCCTCCTGATGACAGAACCCGTAACAAAGAATCAAAACCACATTGTAAAGTATGCTTTCCAGCTTGTTCAGCTGCATGCAATACATCCTGCATTTCTTTGTTTTCTGTACATTCAGAATTTGTCAACATTTTCTGTTTAAGCAGTGACATAATATATTGCTGATATTTGAGCATATGAAACTGACAATTTAAAGCCCTTATAGCCAAGGTAGTGGAAGTGTAAATCTTTTTTCCCCATCTGTCCAATGCCCTAGAATCCCTGTCAGAGGGGGTAAGGTTTTTTGCAGCAGAAGTCCTGACCCCTTTGGGACCCTGAGAGATGGTTTCTGGGTCAGCAGCAGGGTTTTTGAAAAGGAATTTATGAGAATCAGGGACCCTGTAGTACCTGTCCAGCTTAACAGGAGCTAGAGGTAAGGAGTCAGGGGTCAGACTGGACTCTGAAAATACATCATCAACAATGTCTAACACAGGTGGAATAGCTAGGGGCCTGTGTTGTAGTAAAAGGAAGTCTCTGAGCCTTTTCTTAGACTCTGAAAAATCTTGGCTCGCCCAGTGGAAATGCTCCCTCATGGTATGCAAGGTTTCCCCAAAAGAGTAATCCTCAGGAGGAGAGGCTGAAGGGATAGATTCTTCAGTATTAGAATCCTCACAGGGAGGAAGAGAGTATTCCTGATCAGAAGAGGAATCAGATGAAATGGAAACCTGATCTGAAGATTCATATTCTGTCTCTTGCCTAGGCCTTTCATCAGGAGGGGGATGGGAACCCCTGATCAAAGTAATTAAGTCTTCAGCCATTTTGAGCATCTGTTTTTTGGGCATGGAGGCCTGTCCATGAGGCTGTTGTACTTGTTTATTTGTCTTTAAGGGTGCTTTAGTCTTTGCCTTTGAAGCTGAAGTCATTTTAATGTATAACTGAGTTGGTCTGAAAACACCCCCAGAAGCCGATGCCTGCTCAGTGGCTCTGGACCCATCTGAGGGAATAGTCTCAGAACGTCCAATACCTTGACCTTCCAGCGGCCTAGGCGACTCCACGTGGGAGTCGGTAGTGGCCTGCGGGTCTAAAGTAGCGGGCGTCAGGGGCTGCAAAGGCACCTCACTGAGAACCAGCGAACCGGTGAGTGGCTTAGAAGAAGCCTCGTCGTCAGTTTTGGACCTCAGATGCCTGTCCTTTTCTTTTTCCTTGCGTTTTTTGTGAATTCTGGTAGTCAGATGGCTATCCGACGACATGGTATAATTAAATCTTCTGCCAAAATAGTGTAATGCAAAATCGTACCGATGCTTAATAGTGCTTTGGTTGAATCTAGCACAAAACCGACAGCTAACAACGCCGTGGTCAGGGCCTAGGCAAGGAATACAGTAAGAATGAAAGTCCTTATGAGGTATTTGCTTCCCACAAGAAATTCAATTATTAACTTTTTCTGACATCGGTCTGGAGCAAGAAAAAAGTTTCCCCAATGGGGTACTTAGCTTTAAATGAAGACTTCAGATCTGAAATTCGAACACGAAAATCTCAGGAGTTGGCTGACCGGCACATGCGAACTGCTTATGCTTTGGACACTGCGCGGCAAGAAAGACTGAAGAAAATGGCGTCGGCTGCATCTTTTATACCCCTGGCGCTCTGACGTCAGGGAAGACGTGACAGCAACAGACGCCGGACCTAGACTTTGGAATTCAGGCCGACTGAGGGTAGCCTGCCAGCAAGATAACCCAAGTGTAATGAATGCAACAGTGAAACACGAAGAACATCTGGGTCTTCTAATTTAAACAGACCAGAAAACACACACACACACAGAAAACTGTATATAACTCTATGTGAAACAATTAGAAGAAAAAACTAAGGTACTAAGGGAGGGACTCCAACCCTTAGCAAATAACCAGCGGATCCCCACAAAAAAGACAATCTCAGATTAAGGAAACTAAGCTGCCAATAACAGTCTAGAAAGACAACAGAATAGCCCCTGTTAACTCTCAGCGGAAAACCGCCACAAACTAACAAACTACCTGATAAGGAAAAAAACGCAACGGCGCCTACAAGAACTCTAAACTGGCACACAGGATACCAAACTAACAAGTTTAAGCTAAGACTGCACCGAAAAGGGCAAACAACACTACTGCCTAAGATAATATCACCTTACAACACCGTAATACAAAATTTAAATAGAAGAATTTTAACACTTAGCCACAGCCAAGAGAAGCACAACCAAACTTGTCGACGCAGCAAACGAGATCTGGGGTTTGTACTGGTGCACTGTGGGATACCTGCTTAGCCACGAGCCAACCAGAAGTCTTTGAGCTTGTAGATCAGCTCCGAACCCATATGTAAAAATGAACGTGAGATTGGACTACACAACATTTACTGGATTTATCAGTTTATAATATCCCTACTGATATCTCTACTTTAATTCAGTCTTTGAATGAGTCAACAGTTAAAACTCAAGCTTTACTGAATGGTTTTGTGAACTCTTATTCATCTACACTGCATGGTTCTGAAACTAGAAGCCCTTTGCAACAGTCCTCATGGGAAAAACTCTGAAGGTTCATCATCAAGAAACTGCACAAATATGATCCGTAAGCTGGACAACCTGCTGAGTTCATACAAAAGCAATGAATGTGAAAACTTATTTGTTTAAATGCATTACTTGTACAATTATCCCCCAAGTTTTACGTTGTTATAAAATTTCGAATGGAATTGATTCCAACAGTGAGGTGTTTAAAACTACTTGTCAAACCTATAATGATGTGGGTTTAAAAGTTTTAAGGTGTTAAATGACCATCATTCCAGGCTACAGTCACTTGGTGAACAAATTAAACATTTAAACGATAGCATCATTTCTCATCCTCACTTCGAACAAATAAAAAAATGACTGGAAAGCACTTGATGCCAAAATTTCATACCATGTTGCCACAAAGTACAGTTTTGTACCTACCATAAATGTAGATGTTCGAGGATCCACATTGCTGCAGTCCTAACCATTGGGTAGTCCGCTGTCCAGTCGGCCCGAATACCAAAGTATATGGCTGACGTCGGTCAAGGCGCATTAGACTGATGTCAGGACGTCAGGGTACTAATGCGCATGACCGACGTCATATCCTCAGTCTTTTCTTGCCCCAGATGTCAGAAGACCCTAAAAAGACAAGGCCTAAACCAAAAACACCAAAAACCCTGCACCAAACATATATACAATATATACAAATTTACAAGAATATAGCTTAACCCACACCACCACCCCTAAACACAGAGGGAAGGAGGGATTGGACTGCAGCAATGTAGATCCTCGAACATCTACATTTATGGTAGGTACAAAACTGTACTATGTTCTTCATTCCACATTGCTGCAGTCCTAACCATTGGGTAGAATCCCAAAGCAGAGGTAAGGGAGGCTGGCAAATCATAAGGAAGCAGGAGCTGTCAACATGCCTTGCAAAATAGCTGTGGCAAAACCAGCCCTAGATTTAGAGTAGAGAGGAAGGTGGTAATGCTTAGAGAAAGTATGTACTGAACTCCAAGTAGCTGCCTCCAAAATATCCTTAGTTGCCACCCCTTAGAAATGCTGTAGAAGTGGCAGTAGCCCTAGTGGAATGAGGCCTAATCCCAGCTGGAATCTCCTTGCCATGATGGGAATAACAAAAGAAATGCAAAACCCAATCCACTTAGAAATAGTTTGCTTAGACACAGGCTTGCCCTGAGAACTCAAAGCAAAAGAAACAAACAACTGCTGAGACTGCCTGAAATCCTTAGTCCTGCTTAAATAATAACGTAACTGCCTATGTACATCCAAAGTGTGCAAAATCTTTTCTCCCTTATTTTGGGGATCTGCATAGAAAGTAGGCAAATGAATAGTTTGGTTTAAAGCCACACTAGAAACCACCTTAGGCATAAAGGAAGGATTAGTACGTAATGATACCCTATCCTTATGGAAAATCAAAAGGGCTCTACTGCCATAAGGGCCTGCAACTCAGAAACCCTTCTTGCAGAAGTAATAGCCAACAAAAAGCAGTCTTCCATGACAAGTATTTCAATTCAGCAGTAGCCAGGCTCAAAAGGTTGTAGAGTAAGTTTTCCAACACAAAATTGAGATCCCAAGCAGGAGTAGGAGCTCTACGTGGGGTCTTATATTCTTTGCCCCTCTAAGAAACTGCTTGAACAAAGGATGCGAAAACAATGGAGGGTCACAATCATAGTGAGCTGAAATTGCTGCAGCATGAATCTTAATGGAAGAGAAGGACAAACCTTTGTCCAATAACTCAGTAAGATATTGAAGAGCCACACTCAAATTAGGCTCAGAAATCTCCAAATTCTTTGCTGCACTCCAAAATAAAAATCTCTTCCATTTTCACTTTCCTTGTACTAGGTCTTCTGGCTTCCATAATCACATTTAAAACTTGTTGAGGAAGTTGAGACCTGCTGTGTTTCAAAACAGAATATGCCATGCTGTTAGATGAAGAGAGTGAAGCTTGACATTGAGCAGGTGACCGTCCTTCTGAGATAACAGGTGTGGAATCAAAGGTAAAGGCCATGGAGGCTTCCTTACCAGACTCCTCAGTAGTGGGTACCAGTGTTGCCGAGGCCAATCTGGAGCTATTAAAATCATCCTTGGCTTGTCTTGTCTGACCTTTAGGAGCACCTTTGGGAGAAGAGGCAGAGGTGGAAAGGCATACACATGAAGATTTTTCCAACTGAAAGAAAGAGCATCCACTTTCCAAGCTGTATGATGAAACCCCTTTGTGCAAAACTTTGGCAGCTGGTGGTTCAGTGGAAAAGCGAACAGATCTATGTCTGGAGTTCCCCATGACACTGTCAATTTCTGAAATACATGAAGATCCAGTTTCCACTCGTGGGGATCCATGATTTGCCTGCTTAACACATCTGCTAAGGAGTTCTGTGCTCCCGGCAGAAACCTTGCCTGAAGAGTTAGTTGCAAGCTGAGCGCAGTCTCCCATAAAATCATTGCTTGCCTGCATAGAGGATAAGAATGTGTCCCCCTTGTTTGTTGATGTACCACATGACAGTTGTGTTGTCTGTTAGAATCAACACCTGCCCAGGAAGAAGTAACTCCTTGAAAGCCATTAATGCAAACTGGACTGCTAACATCTCTTTCATGTTGATATGTAGATGCTGTAGTCTGGCAGGCCACTTGTCTTGTATCCACTTTCCATTTAGATGAGCTCCCCAAGCAATGTCCGAGGCATCTGTCGTTAAAATCTGACTCGCCTCTGGCCGGGTCACAGAGAGTCCCTTGTTTAGGTGACATTCCTGAGCCCACCACAAAAATTCTTTTGAATGCAAGGTATTATTTGAATGACAGTGTCCAAATCCTGGCAGTGCTGTGTCCACACATTTTGAGATACCATTGCAGCTTCCTCATATGCAGTTTGGCATTGGGAAGCACCAGAATACAAGATGCCATGAACCCTAAGGCTTGAAGGACTGTCCTTGCAGTCAGCCCGGACTGAAGAGATAGTTGATGGAAGTAACTGGAAAGATTCTGTTGCTTGTCTGGGGTTAAAAAGGCCATCTGGGCTGCTGTATTCAGTCTCACACCCAGAAAGCACATGTCTTGAGAGGGTACTAGACTGGACTTTATTTCGTTCACAGAATACCCTAGGCATCTTAGCACTGCTATGACATATTCCAGATGCTGTAGAAGGTCTTCCTTTTCTTGAGCCAGAATCAGGCAGTCGTCCAAGTAAGGATAGATTTGAATTCCTTTTAGCCTGAAGTAAGCTATCACTGGAGCCAGAACCTTTGTGAATACTCTGGGCGCAGTAGATAAGCCAAAGGGCAACGAGAGAACTGATAATGAGAATTTCCAGCTCGAAACGCAGATACTTCCTGCAACTTAGTCTTATAGGCACATGAAGGTAAGCTTCCTTGAGATCTAAAGTTACCATCCAATGATCTTTGCCCAGCAGAGGTAAAAGCTGTTGTAACGTCAACATCTTGAACTTGGGAATGTCCAGATAAGTGTTGAGGATAGATAAATCCAAAATTGGTCTCCACGTGTTCCCCTTCTTTGGTACTAGGAACAGGCGAGAGTAAAATCCTAGGCCCCTTTCTGGTACAGGGACTGGCTGAATGGCTATTTGGAGTAACAGAGAAATTTGCTTGTGAGCCTCTTTCCTTTGTGGAGGCTGGCATGCCTTTGAAAGGGGCAATGTATGGAAATAAAACCTGTAACCGTGGTGAATGATATCCAACACCCATCTGTCTTGAGTGATTAAATCCCAATTTTCTTTGAAAAGAGACAGTCTTCCTCCCAAAGGAGCTGCCAGGCGAGAATCTACTGGCAGCTGAAAAGGCAGGTCATTGGGTCTGTTTACGAAAGGACTGACCCCTGCCCTCACCAGAAGTCTGAGCAGGTGAACCCCTGTTCTAGGCCTAAAGAACCTTGAGCTCTGCCCCTACCACGTCTAGACCTACCCCTAGACTGAGAATCATAAGCAGGATATGTCCATCCCTTAGTAGGCCAATTTCTACTAAACTTGGTGGCTGCACCTGCAAAAATCTTTAACAGTTTGCATAGACTTAGCTTTGTCCTCCATTTTCTTTAAAACTGCTTCCACAGGCGAACCAAATAACACATCAGACTGTAAAGGAGCATCCAAAATCCTAGTCTTAACATGCTCTGCTAAATTCTGATCCCTCAACCAGGCATGCCTGCGAAGAACAGAACTAGTGGCAGCCACCCTTGAGGAGGCCTGCACAGCATCAAAACCACATTGCAAAGAATGCTTACCCACTTGTTCAGACACATGAACTAAATCCAGCAACTCTTTACACTCTATACCTTCCGCCAAAGCATCCACCTTAGATTTCAATTGTGAAAGGAGATAATTTTGATATTTTAGCATGTGAAACTGACAATTCAACGCTCTCATGGCTAAAGTGGAAGAAGTATACACTTTCTTTCCCCACCTATCCAAAGCCCTTGCCTCTTTATCAGTGGGAACAGGATTTTTAACAACAGAGGCCTTAACACCTTTAGGCCCCTGAGAAATAGTTTCGGGTCTGCCCTAGGACTCTTAAACAGACACTTATGAGCTTCAGGCACCCTATAGTACCTATCAGGTTTAACAGGGCAGGAGGCAAAGAATCAGGGTTCAGGAAGCCTCTGCAAAAACATCTTCCACCACATTCAACACAGGAGGTATAGCTAAGGGCCTATGCTGGGGTAAAAATAAGAATTCCCTAAGCCTTTTCCTGGAATCAGAGTAATCTTGGCCTTCCCATTTAAAGTGCTCCCTCATGGAATGCAGAGTCTCTGAAAATGAGAAATCCTCAGGAGGAGAAGCTGTAGGAGTGGAATCATCCACATCAGAATCAGAATAAGGAGGATACTCCTGCAAGTCTTCCAGAAGACTCAGAAGCCTCTGAACACTGTTCAAAACTCTCAAACTCAGGTTCCACCCTAGGCCTCTTATCAGGAGGCATAGAGCCTCTAATCATAGTAATTAAATCTTCTGCCATTTTAAGCATATGTTTCTTAGGCACAGAACCTGAAGTGCTAGGAGAAGCCCCCACTGAAGCTAAACTTGGCCTACCTCTCAAAGAAGTTTTGGAAACAGAAGGGCTCTAACTACCTTGGGAAGAGAGGGAAGAACAGTTACCTGAGAAGCCCCTCAGCCTGGCCTACCTCCTGAGAGGGCACATCCTGTAACAGTAAAGTCTCTGCCTGAGACTCCAAAGAAACTCCTGGCAAAACCTCTGGCTCCACTGAGCCTTCTAAAGAACCGACGTCCGGGACTGCCGGTTCATCAACCCTAGGCTTTGCTGTTTTGTCTTTGCGCTTTTGGGGCGTCGGAGCATCCGACGGCATTTTATAATTACAACGCTTCCCAAACACTAACCTGGCACAGTCTAACCTTCTCTTAATTGTGCGTTTGTTAAATCTAGCACAAGAGCGGCAACCAACAAGGTATACACAAAGTATGGTAATCCCTATGAGGTATCTGCTTCCCACAAGAAATACAGTTATTCACTTTTTCTGACATCCGGTTAAATACTGAGGCAAGAAAAAACCAAAATGTTCCAACGGGTACTTTAGCCAACTTTGATTCGGTCTGAAACTCCGACTGAAATTTTTCAGAACGCCAACCTGCACTCGCAAAACTGCTTCTGCATCGGACCATGCGGCAAAAAAGACTGGGGATATGACGTCGGTCATGCGCATTAGTACCCTGACGTCCTGACATCACTCTACTTGACCGACGTCAGCCATATACTTTGGTATTCGGGCCGACTGGACAGCGGACTACCCAATGGTTAGGACTGCAGCAATGTGGAATGAAGAACATCTGTACTACATAAAAAGAAGAAAATGCTGAGAGACTGACATCAGTATCAAAATAATACTGCCTACTCACCATCTAAGTTTAATAACCATTATAATAAAAATGTATCATCTGAGCATCTCAATAAAAATGTCTCATCTGGGCATCATGATCACAATACAGCACACCCTACCACTAAAACTACTTTAAGGCATTACGATCACAACACTGTGGTTCCTGATTCTAAAGTAACATCAGCCCAAATTAGATCTTATTGTTCTACAGATGCCATCACTCGTTTCTACTATTTCCAAGGAAAGGGATTCTTCTGGTCTATCCAAGGTTAGTAAAAATTCCACTGTCCAAAATATGTTGTTCCCTCCTGTTCATGCTCGCTCACTCCCTTCCACCTCTACAAGCAGATAGTTTTTCTACTGACATAGGTGTAGCAAATGTTATTGAAAACAATTTTTTATCTAGCAGTGCACACACTTAAGGGAGAGGGAGAGTGAAAGGAAGAGAGAAGAGCAGCAGTCATGCAAAAGGAAGGAGAGATTAGATTCTGTACAGTTATTCTGAATACCGATGCAGTATTTAATTTGTCTACCAAACTATTACATGCAAATGTCACTTCAGTACTACAAAAAGGATTCAATTTAATTCCAGCACAACATGCTAATGTTACAGATGTAGTACCTTACTTAAAACCGTATGTTAGAAAGCTCAATTTGAAACAAGATTTTTCCAGTAATTTTACTTTTATAGTTGACAGTACAGAACTAAATTCTGACAGCAGCTTGGTTAACGATTCACACACAGGTAGTAGTGTCATTAACATGTCTTCCAGTAACCCTTCATTCCAGTGTTTGACTCCCAGTGACAGTTTTATTAGTGACTCTAACAAAGATATTAGTGACAACATTCTTAGAAGGAGAAGCATTTTTAACCCAACGCTTCATTCTTCACAATTTTTTTCTGTAAAGTATGTGAAGCTGAAATGAGAAAGATTTTAACCAGTATCTTAAGCCGTTGGAAAGAAAAGCTCTTCAACAGATTTGTAGAGATCCTTCTTTCAGAGTCATGAAGGCTGATAAAAGTGCTGGTATCGTAGTTATGGACAACATTGTTTATACCCATAAGATGGACGTTACTTTGAGTAACAATGAAAACTACAGCACTGTCCAGCCAAATGAAGTCTTGCTTAGATTCTAGGAAATTGATCACATTCTTTTGGAACTTTTTAATGACAACCTTCTTACAAGTCGTGATTTGGAGTTCATGTAAGTAAATAATCCATGTCTGGGGAGAATGTTTTGGGATTCCCAAGATACATACAAATGTGTTTGAACCACCTCTTAGGCACATTGTTTCATGCAAGAAAACCAAGACTGAATTTATTGCTGAATCTCTTGATTTTCAATTAAATCCCATTGTTCAGTCTTCCCTGTTTTACTTAAAGGACACTTGGGAATTTTTAAACCAAGTAGTTAATTTTGTCAATGAAAACCACAATCTTCCTAATCCTATTCCATGCAGTTGTTTTTTTACTTGTTACCTTGACATCATAGCCTTGTATCCTAGTATTCCACACACAGAAGGTATTGGCTTGGTGGAAAGATACCTCACTGTACATGTTAAGATGGAACCAGAGAAAGAACCATGTGTAGACTGTTACAGACTGTTTTAGACAAGTTTTTTTTCAATGAGAAAATCTATCATCCGAAAAAAGGTGTTGCCACGGGAGCTAAAATGGCTCCAGCATATGCCAACTTAGTGCTTAGCATTTGGGAAGCAGACACTCTAATTAATTTGGAAGGTTTCAAACAAGTCTGGCTTTATAAGCATTTTATTGATGATATATTTTTCTATGGGTAGGTTTCCACTCAATTCTTGACGCTTTCATTAATAGTATCAGGGATAGCATCTCTTTCCTTGATTTTACTATTTCAGATACTGGTCAAGAAGTGCATTTTTTAGACACTACTCTATCTATTGATGTCTTACATGACTGTTTTTGCTCCATGATTTATTGTAAAGACACCTTCAGAATCAATTACCTGGAGTTCAACAGTCAACATCCCACCTTTATGAAAAGAATATTGTAAAAAGCCAATATGTATGCATCAGCAGACTTGTCAGTGAAGACAGCATGTTTTTTTTTTTTACAGAATATGAAATTCTCAAAGGTTTTTTTTTTTTTTAGAAGGAAACTACCCTGCAGTATTCATCTACTCTTGCTTTGAACAAATTTCCAGTTGCAGGCATTCTCACCTCCATCACATTTAAAGTATGGGTTTACTAACATCTGCAAAAATCAGGGCAATGACCATTCTTGTTGTCCACTACCAATCTCTTTGGATTCCAACATTAGACAATGTATCACCACAAGCTGGTGCAGTATTAATGTTAACCAAGAACTTTGCAGAGCTTTGTGCCCCACCCCGTCATTTTGTTTAAAAAAACTATGTTGCTTAAATCTTTACTTGAATCTGAGAAAAAAAATGGTACAATTTATTGATTCCTAATAAAGCAGGCATGTTCTCATGTGGTCATTGCATTTGCTGTAAATACATTTTAGTGGAAGATCAGCTCTTTCTGTCACAGTGGAGTTTTACCCTAAAATTTAAAGTATTCAGTTTTGCTTCCACTTGTATTGTTTACATTGCGATTTGCTATACTGTGGATCATTCTACATAGGTAAGACTATTCATAAGCTTAATGACAGAATAAAGGAATATTGCAGAGCTTGAGGTTAAGGAACTACAGTGGCCAGCCAGGCTGTATGCTGACACAGCCCCTGGACTGAATGGTAATTTAAACAAAAAATGTTTACGCAAATGGAATCGATTACTCATGACATCCACAGTGGGGGTTGAGTTTTCTCTCTTGTAGTTTAGGCTGTTTACTTTTGCATTTTCACTCACTCATATTTGAATACTGAATGATTTCTGATGAAGTTTGATAAAGAACAAAATAACTCAAATTAGAAATTTGTTTTTCTAGTTCTTTTTCCTTCCTTTGTTAGAGTTCTTTTATTTTACACATTAAACATTGTTTAATTTTGAACTTTACTCTATTTAATATACATTCCAAGCCTTCAAGCATATATTTACATGCTTCACATACCCTGCACCAAAGATTTCAATTTCTAACTTGAGCAACTCTAAGTTATTCCCTCCAAATTACTATGTATTATCCTATCTCCCATACCATTTCCTTTCCTATAAGCAAACTGCAGACAGTTGTAAAATTGATCCTAACCCTCCATCCATTAATAAAATGTGCCAATTCTTTTTCACAATATCAATCATTTTATAGGTTAAAAACTATGTATAAATACAGACTGGCCTCTTGATATCACTATGTTTATTTCAAATGTTTTGTAACAAAACCCCAGTTCTCAAATGTACATACTTTAATATTTGCCTAATTTCATCAGGTTCTTGGTTGGGAGGGCGGCCAAATGGTTAAGGTGTTTGCCTTACAAACACAAGGTGCAGGGTTTGAGTCTCACAAGGAATAATTGGCTAGGTTTAAAATGGCCCACAAGGACAGTTAGCCTAGTACTAATCTATGAACCTATGGTTTTAGTATAACCCCAACCATATCATTTTTTTTAACAATATACTTAACCTCATCAAGAAAATCCTACGATTTTGTTAAAAGACATCTTGCTCCCATCAACTGCCTATATGGCAGGGCATTTCACAAGATGATCACTTGTAATGCAGAACATTTTTTGATGCTGTATTTTTCCTTCCAGTCTTAGAACATGTGACTAAATTTATCCACAGGTAAGATCTGCTTTTTATCCTTTGGTTAACAAACTTAAATCCAAACATGTAATGCTGTACATATTCCAAAAATTATCTATATCTGGTCTTTTGCTTTTATAATAAATCATCAATAAACCTATAATAAAAGATTTCAAAAACAGTTTGTTGATATGGATATACAGAATTAAAATCTTCCCTAGATTAGTGTTAGTCGGATCAAAACATGTTCTCAAAAAAGAAAAAAAATACATTATATATATATATATATATATATATATATATATATATATATATATATATAAATGTGTGTGTATATATATATATATATATATATATATATATATATATATATATATATCTGTATAAGAATAATGGGATCTTCCACTAACAACTGTTAACCCATTATTCACTTTTAAACCTCAATATTCTGCCCTTACTTTACTCCAAAAATTAACCTGAAACTCAGATGCTCAAATTTCTTTTTCCATTTTTTTATATTTAACAAATTCATTAGTCATTTCCTTTAACACTGATAAATAAAATATCTGTTATTAAATATGGCACAAATTTACTCTTATAATTTGATGGCAATTATTTTTATCTTCTGATAACCCCATAAAAAAGAGCTTTCATGTTCACATTTCATATTTACATAATTTTCTTAACCAACCATTTCAATTTCAGCACTATTTGCATGTGGATTACAGCATCACTTTCACAATGATCTTTATATAACTTCATGGTACACCTTCCAAACAAATAAATACAGTTCAAACTCAATCCATTTTGGTATCATTAGAGTCAGAAAAAAGTCCACAAAGCAATAAAAGTTTCAAATCATCATTCCAAGCCATGTCTGATAAATTGATAAAGAAAATGATATGGACATTTTCAGTTAATGTACATAAACATTTATGTATTTCATTTATGAAAAATGCTTTAGTTCTTACCAAAAATTCTTAGAAAAGAAATAAAGCCCTCAGTCTTAAGCAACCAATTGTGGGTATTAATATATTTGTTTTTTTTTTCTTGTAGCCTAGTGTTATAACATATATTGTATTCTCACCCAGGTGACCAAATTAAGTTATTGGTGCATCTCCAAGGGCAAAGCACAACTGACAATGGAGAGTATTAGGTTCAGTGCACCTGAAGACAACAGTCTGATGGTATCAGATGACATTTTTTGGGTTCACTGTTACCTCTCAAGAATAGCAGCCATAGAGGTTGTCCACTCCTGGAACATGACCAACATCCCTCAAAAGGGCCAACAGGAGTTAGTCATCCAGGTAGAACACATGGCTTTAATTACTACGGCCAACATCCTAGCAAACATTCTGAAGTCCAAGAGGTAGCACTTTGTTCTAAAAGCACTGCCCATTCAAAGCAAAATAAATCAGTACTCTAGGTTAAGCTGCACACAATGATGGATCAAGAGACACCACTCGAACACCTTGTATCAGCAAAGGCATACCATCTATTGAGCCAACTGGAATGCAGCTTTCCAAATCTGTGCATTAAAGTCACAGAGGTCCAGAATAGTGCACAATTTAACCTCTTCAGAACTACAGGCTAAATAAAAAACATGGGGGCTTTTTTTATGAAGGTGGGACAACCTCTACGGCATATATAATGACCTGAGTTTTGATATATCACAAACACTCTTAAAAATGACCTGTGTTTCAGTAGAGCCCTTTGTCTAGATAAGTAAAAGAGCTCTAAGACATTGCTGTCTGTGATTCATGAGTACATGTACTTGGGTATTATTGTTAGCAGTAATTTAAAATTCAGGTCTCATGTTCAGAAAATACATTGTTGATTAAAGTGGGTGGCTTAATTCTTAGGAATTTTGATACAAAAAATAAGGAATTCCTTAAAAATCTTTTCATAGCATATGGTCATCTGATTATAGAGTACAATATGTTGCATTCTTTATACAGTAAGGGAGATTTACTACTACTCAAAGGAATCCAGCACAAGTTTACAAAGAGAATTCCAGAGATTAGTGGTGATTCATACTGTTCTAGGTTAGAGTGCATTGGTCTATTCTTTGTTAGTTGCAGGTATTTGTAACCTGAACTTTAATAAGTGAATTGCTTTGCTTATTGTTAAATACTGAGTTATTTAAACAGATGTAGAACTACTAGAGGGGTCAACCACATAAACAGAGATGTAGATATCCAGATATTTATCAAAATCAGTGGTGTATATGTGGAACAGATTACCTCTGTTTATTCCTCAATCTACCTCACTAAAGTGCTTTGAAAACATTTAGACATATGGGTGGGCTCCAAAGCTTTTTCTAATGTTATGGAGTCTGTGTTTCAATTGAACTATGGCTGTAATGCAGTTTTACTTGAACTATCGAACCACCTCTGTTTACTAATTCACTTATGTTTAATGTGAACATCAGACTGGGTGTGAAACCTTCTCAGAGACGACTAAGGAGAAAAGCTCCAAAACATATTGAACAAGACAATAAGCAGTATGATATATGAACGATATAATATAAATACTAGTACAAGATGAAGGATATGCACAGACAGTTTTCATACAGGTATTTGTACAGGATATAATACATTAATATAGTTTGACATAGGCAATTGTAGAAGACATGATTTAATGTGAAAATAGTGTGTATAATCAGTAGATTTTGTACAATTTGTAGTATAGTTACTAACGGGGTTAAAAGTAAAAAGTACAATTATGTACACTTATCATAAATGTAGATGTTTCAAGGGTATTCACTGTTGCAGTCATCACATTTGGGTTATCCCTGCTAGGGTAGCTCTCTGCCGGCCTGAATATCAGAGACTTAGTATTTCTGCGTCAGTTGCTGTCACTTGAGGACTGACGTCAGGTCGTTAGTGGTATAAAGGAAGGCATCCGACACCACTACATCAGTTTTTCTTGCCCTAACCTGTCAGGAGACCCAAAGTAGGAGGCCAGGCTCTGGTGGTAGAACCCCACCAGTGGAAAATAAATACCAATATATCCCTTGTAAGGAAAGAAGAAGAACAAGGGGAAAAAAAAGGAAGAAAAAAGCGAAAGGGGGTTGGAGGGAGGGAAACCAGGACTGCAACAGTGAATACACTCGAACATCTACATTTATGGTAAGTGTACACAACTACACTATGTTCTTCATGTTTCAATGTTGCAGTCATCACATTTGGGTAGATTCCCAAAGCTGAGGAAATGCACTCAAACATCTACATTTATGGTAATTGTACACAACTGTACTATGTTCTTCGTGTTTCATTGTTGCAGTCATCACATTTGGGTAGATTCCCAAAGCTAAGGAAATGGGTGGAGGCAGTTCAAGAAGCTAGGGGCTGGCTAGCATGCCCTGCAAGACTGCAGAGGCAAACCCTGTCCTGGATTTGGAGAAGAGAGGCATGTGGTAATTCTTGGTAAAAGTATGAACAGATGTCTAGGTGGTAGCCTCCAGGATGTCCCTGGTGAGGACTCCTCTGAGAAAAGCTGCAGAGGTGGAGGCTGCTCTGACCTCCTGACCCCCTTGGGAGGAGGCTTGCCATGCTGTTTGTAGCAGAAATGGATGCAGTGTGCTATCCATTTGGAAATGGTTTGCTTGGAAATGGCTTTGCCTTCTGCCCCTGAAGCAAAGCCAACCAGCAATTGATCAGACTTTCTGAAGGGTTTAGCCCTGTCCAGATAGTATCTGAGCTGTCTGTGCACATCTAGAGAGTGCAGAATCCTTTCCCCCTTGTTTTGGGGGGTTAGGAAAGAAGGTGGGTAAATGGATGGATTGGTTGAGAGCCACACTGGACACCACCTTGGGCATGAAGGATGGATTAGTTCTGAGGGATACCCTGTCTGCATGGAAGATGATGAATGATTCCACAGCCATGACAGCTTGCAGCCCAGAGATTCTTCTGGCTGAAGTGATGGCCAGGAGGAAGCTGTCTTCCAGGAGAAGCTGGTTCAAAAGGGGACAGGGTGAGCTTTTCCAAGACAAAGTTAAGGTCCCAAGCTGGTGTTGGTGCCCCTCTGGGGGGGGGCTCAATTTGCTAGCCACTTTGAGGAACTGTTTAATCAGAGGATGTGAAAAAAGAAGTGGCTCAGTGGGAAAATGAGCAGAAATAGTAGAGGCATGACTTTTTATAGAGGAGAAAGAGAGACCACTGTGTAGTAGGTTAGCTAAGTAATCCAAGATGAGAGAGATGGAGGGCTGTGATGTATCGGCCCCCCTTAGCCTGGATCCAGGTGCAGAACCTTTTCCATTTATCTGCATAAGACTTTGTGGTGCAAGGGCATCTGGCCTCTCTGATAACATCCACAACCTGCTTACTGAGGATGGTGGATTGGTCAGGGATTATGGTATAAGCCAAGCTACCAAACTGAGTGTCTGCAATTGGGGGTGCATGAATTCCCCTTCCCTCTGGGTTAGGAGGTTTGGAATCTGAGGAAGATTCCATGGAGGCAGCAGGGACAGGCTGCGCAGCAAGGGGTACCAGTGCTGTCTGGGACAGTCTGGGGCTATGAGAATGGTCCTTGGTTTTTCCTCCCTTATTTTGAGCAATACCTTGGGAATGAGAGGTAGGGGAGGAAAAGAATAGACTGAAAAGGTTTACCCAGGGGAAGGACAGGGCATCCCTCTTTCCAAGCAATGCAGTGATGCTCCCTGGTGCACAATTTGCTGAGCTGATGGTTGAGGAAGGCAAAGAGGTCAACCTCCGGGTTCCCCATTTCTGAGTTATTAGGAAGAAGGTGTTTCTGCTGAGCTGCCACTCGTGGGGGTCCAAGAGCTTTCTGCTTAATTGGTCTGCCAGGGAGTTGAGAGAGCCTGACAGGTGTTGTGCTAACAGGTGTATTTGCATGGAAGAGGCTGTGAACCAAAGGGTCATGGCCAGCCTGCACAGTGGTTAGGAGTGAGTTCCTTCCTGCTTGTTGATGTACCATATCACAGTGGTGTTGTCTGTTTTGATCAGGAGACCCCCTGGAGAGAGAGAGAAGGGTTTGAAAGCTATCAAGGCCTGCTGCACAGCCATCAGCTCTACTTGACTGATGTGCAGGGGGAGTTGCTGGGGGTTCCATTGGCCCTGTATGCACCTGCCATCCAGGTGTGCACCCCAAGCATAGTCTGATGTGTCTGTGGTGATGGTCTGGGCGACGGGGTGTGGGAAGAAGGTCAGTCCCTTGTTGTGGGAGCAGGCTGTTGCCCACCAAAGAAATTCCTTCCTCAGGCAAGGAATAACAGGCAGAAGAGTTTCCAGATTTTGTGTGTGTTGACACCAAAGGCTCTTTAGGTACCAGTGAAGTTTCCTCATATGCAGTCTGGCATAAGGAATGAGAAGCATGCAAGAGGCCATGAACCTCAGGGCTTGCAGGATTTTCCTTGCAGAAAGTTGGGGCCTGGTGGCTAGCTGAGAGAAGTAAGCTGACAGGAAAATTTGTTTCTCTGGTGTAAGGCATGCCATCTGGGATACTGTGTCCAGACTTGCTCCCAGGAAGATTATCCTTTTGGTAGGTACCTGTTTGGATTTCTTTTTGTTGATTGTGTACCCTAGGGAGGTTAGTAGGTCCTTTACAAAGGCCAGGTCTTCGAGCAGCTTTTCCTGGCTGTCTGCCTGAATAAGGCAGTCAATTAAGTAGGGGTAAATTTGAATATTTCTTTGTCGGCAAAAGGCAATGGCCAGCGCCAGGCATTTTGTGAAGATTCTGGGAGCAGTAGATAAGCCAAAGGGAAGCGCAGAGAACTGAAAGTGTTGAGATCCTGCCCTGAAGCGGAGATATTTTCTGCAGCACTCTGATAGGAATGTGGAGGTAGGCCTCTTTTAGGTCCAGGGTGGCTAGCCAGGCGTCCTTGGAGATCATGAATAGCAGCTGCTGGAGGGTGAGCATTTTGAATTTTGGGATCACCAGAAAGGTGTTTAGAATGGATAGATCAAGGGTGGGGTGCCAGGTGTCCTTTTCTGGGCACCGGAAAACGTCTGGAGTAGAAGCCTTGGCCTAATCTGCTCTGCAGGAACGTACTCTACTGCCCCCAAGGAGAGCAGAAAATGGATTTGCTTTTGAGCCTCTGCCCACTGATTTGGTGGTAGATCTGGGAACCCTTTTGGGGTTGGAAGGAGAATTTGTACCCCCTGAGAGACAATGTTCAGAACCTATTGGTCCTTGGTAATGGTGGCCCAGGTGCTTGAGTGAAAGGAGAGTTTTCTTCCTAGGAGTATGTGAAGGTGGGTAGAGGCGAGGTTGGGAAGGGGTGAGTCATTGTGAGTTCTTACCATAAGGGGTCCCTTAGAACTCCCTGGTTTTGAAGTGGAGGTAGTCCACTGCTTAGATCTCTGCAACCCCTGGGCTGCTGTCTGGGGGGGGGTCTGTTTCCGCTGGGTCTGGGCTGGCCCTGTCTACTCGGAGCAGGAAAGGACCAGTGGTTGGAAGGAAAATGCCTGCTGAACCTAGTGGGCTGGACATGTAGGAAATCTTTAACAGTCTGCATAGATTTTGCTTTTTCTTCCATCTTTTTTAAGACCTCTTCTGCTTTAGTGCCAAATAAGTTATCTTTGTGCAAGGGTGCATCCAACAATTTTGATTTAACATGGTCTGGCAGGGGTTGTTCCTTAAGCCATGCATGTCATCTAATGACAGATCTGGTGACTGCTGCCCTGTAAGAAGCTTCTAGAGCATCAAAACCACAGTGCAAAGTGTGTTTAATTACTTGACCAGCAGAATCCATTAAGTCCTGTAAATCTTTAGATTCTGTCCATGCAGGAAAGGAGGGCATTTTTTAAGGTGTTCCAAGGTATGTTGCTGATACTTAAGCATATGGAACTGACAATTTAGTGCCTTGATAGCAAGAGTAGCTGAGGTGTACACTTTTTTACCCCATCTGTCCAGTGTTCGGGAATCCTTGTCTGAGGGGATGGGATTCTTAGCTGAGGTTGCTTTAATCCCTTTAGGCCCGTGAGTAATGACCCCAGGGTCAGCTTTTGGATTTTTAAAAAGATATTTGCGTGAGTCAAGGACTCTGTAGTACCTGTCTGGTTTTCTGGGAGCAGGAGGGAAGGTGTCTGGAGTCAAGCTGGATTCAAGGAAGATATCATCCACCACATCTAGGACTGGGGGGAAGGCTAAGGGCCTGTGTTATGGAAGGTCCAGGAACTCTCAGAGTCTCTTTTTAGACTGTGTGTAGTCTTGACTCTCCCATTGGAAATGCTCCCTTAAGGTAGGCAGGGTTTCCCCAAGGGAAAAATCCTCTGGGGGAGAGGCTGAAGGAATGCATGCCGCTGCATCAGAATCCTCAAGTGGAGAGTGGCTGCATGTCTTCATACTCAGATGCATCGGATTCATCTTGACTCTTGTTCAGATAACGCTACTGCAGGCAGATCTCCTTTCTTTTTTGAGGGAGTGGCTTGGCTTCCCCTAATCAGCATGATAAGATTGCCAGCTTGCCAATATATTTATACCAAGAATAAATATATTCATCCTATTAGACAGTTTAAATTGTATACAAATAACTATTATGACTGTAAGAGTGCTGATGTTATTTATTTCTGTTTCTGTCAAGTATGTCATGCCTATTATGTAGGTAAGACAAATAGGATTTTCAAAGATAGAATATTAGAGCACATAAGGGATATACGGAATCAGAAGCAGTCGAATGCTTTAGCTAATCATGTTTTAAACACAGATTGCACTCATCTTTTAAAATTTCTAATCATACAACAAATACAAAGGACGAATAGGGGAGGAGATATAGAAAATTATACTGAAGAACTAGAACAAAAATGGATTATCAAGCTGAGTGCAGACAGATATCCTGGTTTAAATGGTTGTACCTCATTGATTCCTTGCCTTAAGGCAAGACGTCTGAAACATTAATACTGTATATAGCTCTAATGCCTTATTATGGTCTATATATGTTTTTAAGATGCATATTTATGTCTCTATGTTTGTGGTTTTTAAAAACTTTTAACTTTTTAAAATAATTTAAGGATATATGTGTTTTTATAGAAGCAGAATAATGTATGTACAATCTCTTGGATAAGTATTGAAGAGCAGTTTAAGAATTGCCTTAGTTATGTATTTAGTTAAGGCATTGTCTTTACTAGTCTTTATTTGATGTTATTGCTTTAAGGACTTAGAGTTATACTAATTGCTTAAGTATTTAATCAGGTATCACCTGCACTAACATAGTCTGATGAAGCAACGTCAAGTTGTGAAAGCGCTGACCTCTCTGTTCTTATTTTTGTAATAAAGTCATTAAATATAGCTCTCAGTGTGTAACTTCGGTGCCTTTATTCTTCATTTTCGATCATTAGTTATTTTGGGCACCCCAGTATACCTGAAGCCGTTTTTTGATTTTTGGGTCTTGCTTTTATTTGGCTAAGGGCACACTGAATATGGAATATAATATGGATTTGGATAATAATCAAGAATTATCAAATGAACATCGTCGATTCTTGAAACTTTTGGATGTTCCAGTCAACCCATTGCTTAATACTGAAGTACAGACTAATATAATAGACACTACTTCTGGTATGGAGCAGATGTTAGAGTTCCAAGTACAATACAGAGGACTGGAAAATCTTCTATATAAATATAAAAGGCTACAATGGCAAAGACTACATCTACAAGCTTCATTGGAAGCTAAAGTAATTCCTCGTGGTTTACGTATATTAAATATGCCTACATATGGGAATACATATCCGGATCTCTTACGTAAGTGGCAAGAATTGAACTTGTCTTTTAGTTCCAGGTATATGGAACTTCTTATAGAGTTTTTTCACCACTTGAGACTGAATTGAAAATAGAGATTGTAGCCTTAGAAAACAAGATAACTGAAACTTTTCCTGTTGCTACTACTTTAAATAAAATGGGACAGCTGCATGAAAACATTAGTGCATATGAAAGGAAGCTTCAGAACATCAAATTGTCCAAACTAAACAGAGATAAATTAGATTTTAAAAATAATAAGAAGTTATGTACTCACCATAACGTTCCATCTGAGTAGGTAGCTTCATTTGTCTGCAACCTGTGGGTCTTGGATCCGATATCGGATCCGAGCCGGCAACTTGTTTCAAGCTAATGGATCCGAGCTCCTAGCTCCTCCCCTCACCCATAATCCCCTGCCAACCCTCCATGACCTCAGATCGAGTTTGCCCCTCAATATGTACCCAAAAAGGGTATCCAACTAACAAAGATCCGCTGAAGGCCAGGGAGAAGGAGGGTGGATGGTTGCAGACAAATGAAGCTACCTACTCAGATGGAACGTTATGGTGAGTACATAACTTCTTAATCTGAAGTAGGGACTTCATTTGTCAGCAACCTGTGGGACAGAGTCCCCAGCTACCTGAATCTTGGGTGGCCATCATGGAAGGATATTGCGGAGCACCGCAGTGCCAAAGGATGCTCTCCCTCTAGAAATCACGTCCAGTTTGTAGTGTTTTATAAAGGTATGAGATGAGGCCCAAGTGGCTGCCGAACAAATATCGTCCAATGGAACTCTAGATTTGAAGGCCGCAGAAGTACAGATGGAATGAGTGGAATGTGCGCGAACTCCTTCAGGTGCGGGTCTCCCAGAGGCTTGGTACGCTAATAGGATACATTGTGAAATCCAGCGTGATAGAGATACTTTTGATATTGCTTTCCCCAAATTAAATTTGGCAAAGGAAATGAACAGCTGGTCAGATTGTCTATGACCAGCTGTTCTATGAGTATAAAAACGTAGCTGCCTATGAACATCTAATGAGTGCAGCTTGTACTCTCCTTTATTCTGATATTTAGGGAAGAAAACCGGTAAATTTATGGATTGATTTATATTGGTTTCTGATGCTATTTTGGGAAGGAAAGAGGGATTGATCCTGAGGTACACTCTGTCCGGATGAAAGATCAAATAAAGAGGCTTCGCAGAAAGAGCTTGAAGCTCCGAAACTCTTTTTGCAGAAGTAATGGCTACAAGGAATGCTGTTTTCCAGGACAAGAATTTGAGATCTACTGAAGCAGCAGGTTCAAAAGGTGGAGCAGTCAAGGCTTGAAGAACTAGTGAAAGATCCCAAGGTGGTACGGCTTCTTTTATAGGGGGTCTAAGCAAAAAAGTGCCCTTGAGAAAGGTTTTACACAACTTGGCCGACATCAAGGGCCCTGTATCATGTCCCACATGGTAATGGGAGATGGCAGCCAATTGCACTTTGACAGTTGAGCAACTAGCGCCTTCCTGAAAAAGTTCGGTTAGGAAGTCTAATATGGATGGAAGAGGAGCCGTAAAGGGATCTAGATTATGATGCTCTGCCCAGATGGAGAAACGTTTCCATTTACTGCGGTACACTTTCCTAGTGGAGGGCTTATGCGCTGCCACAAGGATGGCTTTGACTGGTGAAGAGATACCAGGAGTCCTAACTAGGAGTGGAACTGGAGCAACCAAGCTGTCAGCTTCAGATTGTCCAGATTTGGGGTCGGTAAGTCCGACGGATGGGAGATTAGATCCGGACTGGGATCCAGAATCCAAGGAGGATTCACTAGGTGAGACCACAAGTAAGGGAACCAAATTTGCCGAGGCCAGAATGGGGCAATGAGGATCATCCTGCTCCCCAATCGCGAGGCTTTCTGTAAGAGTTGCAGCATCAGGGGTAGAGGAGGTTAGGCATAAAGTAGACCGGGTGGCCAAGCATGCACCAGAGCGTCTCTTGGAGTTTCCCCTGGAGGGGGAATCAGAGCGAAGAAATTGCCGCATTTGGTGTTTGAGGGAGAGGCAAAAAGATCGCAGCAGGGTTGCCCCCATATTGCAAATATCTGCTTCGCTACTAGTGGGTTGAGAGACCACTCGTACAGGGTAAGAAGGGTGGGACTGAGTTTGTCCGCTAGGATGTTGGTCCGCCCCAGAATGTGCGTTGCAATCAGAAAGCGGTTGGTGGAGATCGCCCATTCCCACACTCTCATGGCTTCGCGGCATAGAGGGTAAGACCTGGTTCCCCCCTGTTTGTTGATGTACCAGACAACCGACATGTTGTCCGACTGAATTGCAATCGTTCCTACGGGGAGGAGATTCTGAAGTGCTTGCAACGCGTACAGCACCGCTCTCATCTCCAGAACGTTGATATGCAGGGAGGTCTCTGTATCGTTCCACGTGCCTTGGACTGTCCTGCCTGAATAATGCCCCCCACCCGAGGCGGGAGGCGTCCGTGGTCACCGTGGCGAGAGGGGGAGAGGTGCAGAAGGGTCGGCCCGTATGGAGGTCCGGAGCATGGAGCCACCATAATAGAGCCCTCCTGCAAGCCTTGCTGATAGCAATGGGGTGATGAAGAGGAAAAGACAGAAAGGACCATTGTACTAGAAGGGTCCATTGCAGTACCCGCATGTTCAGACGGGCGCATGGAAGGAGCGTTATCGCTGCCGCCATGGAGCCCAGTGCCCTCAGGACCAATTCCGCTGGTGGGGTCTCTGATTGGAGGATAGCCCGCACATGGAGTTGCAAATTCCGAAGTCGTTCGGACATTAGAAAGGCTCGTAGCTCTCTGGTGTCTATTCTGGCTTCTACGAATTCTATGGCTTGTGTCGGAGCCAGAAAGGATTTGTCGGCATTGATGGTGATGCCTAACTGTGGGGCTAGGCGGAGAAAGAAATCTCTGGCTGAGCAAAGTAGATGCCTTGTTGGGGGGGGGTCAGGAGCCAGTCGTCCAGGTACAGAAAGAAATGTATTCCCTGGAGTCTCAGGTGGGCCGCAATCACTGCTAATACCTTGGTGAACACCCTGGGGGCTGTGGTGAGGCCAAAGGGAAGGACCCTGAACTGGTAGTGACTGGCTCCCAGCTGGAAGCGGAGGAACTTCCTGGATCGTCTGTCCATTAGAATGTGGTAGTACGCATCCTTGAGGTCTATAGAGCACATCCAATCATTCTCCCTTAGAAGGGGGAGAATGGATTGAAGAGTGACCATTCGGAATTTTTCCTTGGTTACCGACAGGTTCAAGCAGGACAGGTCTAAAATCGGTCTCAAGTCCCCCGTCTTTTTTGGCACCAAAATGAACCTGGAGTAGAACCCTAATCCGAGCTGGTCTTGGGGGACGGGCTGGATGGCTCTTTTTCTTAGCAGCTGCTGAATTTCTGCAGCTGCAGACTCCCTCTGATCGGGTGGTACATCGGGCAGCTTCTTGAATTTGGGGACATGAAGTAATGGTATTTTGTACCCTCTGGATATAATTCAAAGCACCCAGCGGTCTGTCGTGATGGACTCCCATGCCGCTAGGTGCTCCGAGAAGTGCCCCCGACTGCCTCCAGAGTGGAGCAGTCGGGCAACCCTTCAGGGCTGCTGCGTGGGCCGGTCAGAGAAAGGTTCTCTGGACCCAAAGTTTCTCGGAGCCCCTCTGCCCCTGGGGCGGCGTCCTCCCTGTCCTCCTCTGCCACGGAAGGACTGGTTGCCCGGAGCGGGTTGGGAATGTTGCGATTTCCGGAACCACATCTTCTTCTGACCCTTTTGGTTCTTCGAAAAGGACCGCTGGGGTGCAGAGAAGCGGACTCCGACGGCAGACACCATCTTCCCGTCCTTCTCGCTCTGGACAAGTGTCTCGCGAACCGTTTTGCCAAACAGGGCAGAACCATCGAAAGGGGCATTCGCAAAAGACACTTTAAAGGGCTCCGCAAAGTCATAATGATGGAGCCAGGCCTGACGTCTCATGACTAGGCCCGCTCCACTAGCCCTAGCGGCTCCCTTGGTGGCGTGGGACAATAGCCGCATAGAGGTATTTGAAATGGATCTCAGAGCGGCCATTCGGGTGGAGTACAATTGTCTGTCCTCCGCCGAAATGGACTCAGGGGGGGAGGCAGCGTATTCTTTGATAAGATCCCACTGCATCCTGATGACATGTGCCATATAGTTCAGAGACCTTACCGAGAAGGTCGCTGAACTAAAAACTCGCTTCCCTAAGCGGTCCATCGAGCAGGACTCCTTGCTCGGTGTATGGACTGATGGGCTCTCCTGAGCTAGTTCCCTCTTCGTGGCTGCCGCCGTCAACATGGCATCTACGGGGGGACCCTTGCTCCAGTGCGACCGGTCTGAGGGGGGGCTTAGTATCCTGTCCGGGCATTGGGTATTGGCTCCACGGTGTCCAGATCCTTCCACGCCCTGGTGGTAATAAGGTCCACCAAGGGGTCGGCCGGAGGGGACACCCAAGAGGTAGACGGGCCTGCTTCGAATGCCTCCAGAAACACGGACTCGTCGGAGGAAGACTTGGGGGCAGACCACCCACCTCTGATCCTCAGCATCTCCATGATGTCTCCAAAGGAGACATCCTCAGGGGGTGATCTTGGGGAGCCTTCTCCTTCATCCAAGTCCGTGTCCTCAGTTAAGGACTCAGGGGAGTCCACGTGCCTCCTCTTGCACTTATGCTTGCGGTTCACTTCCTCGGGGGGACTGTCCGAGTAGGCCTCACCAGCAACATCCTGTTCCAATGGAACTACCTGGGACATTGAAGCAGGCTGTCCCTTTGGCCGGGTGATGGAAGCCTGGCCCAGCAGAGAGGGAGTGCAAGGTGGAGCCGAAACAAGGGCCGGGGGTCCGGATGCTCTCAACAGAGCCCTCTCCACTACATCGAAGGCCGAGGGGGAACCACTCACTCTGGGCTCCGAGAGTCGGCTCCCACTTGGATCCGATGAAGGGATCGGAACCAGCGCAGAGACCATCGTATCCAAAGGACCAGTGCGCTCCGACCTGGACGGAGCCGAAGGCACACTGAATCCCTCGGATCCGAAGCTCGGGCCATGGCTCCGAGAGGTTGGATCAGACAGGCTCGAGGGCAGGGTCGGATCCAAAGTGCCAAGTACTGTCGGCGCCGACCCACCCGTGGCTCCAACGCTGCTCGGCTTCCGAATGCTCTGAACCCGGGTAGCGGGTCGGAGAAGGAGCAAGTGGATGAAAAAAAGGTGTCGAGCCCCCCCCCCCGAAGGGGGGGGGGGGCAAGAGCACTCCCATCTGCAGCTGCGCCTGGATGACTCTTCGCATCATCCGGTCCAAGTCTGCATCAGACATGCTGAACGTTGATCTCGAAGAGGCTACCGAGGCAGGCCTGGAATGCCGCCTCGATGACCTCGATGGAGATCAGGCCTCCTCCTCCTCGGGCCCTGGGGAGAAACAAGGGGATCGGAGCCGAGGAGGAGGAGACCTAGAAGCAGTGGAGGGAGAAGCCCGCTTAGCTGGCAGGGCCGAAGCAGAGGTCTCGGCCCGCCGTTTGTGGTGCTTCTCCCTCCGTTTCTCCCTCCTAGTCTCCCTGTCCTCCGGCGCTTTAGCGGGAGTTTGAGTCCCGGCCGAAGGAAGGGGGGCAGGAGTGGCAACAACCACAGCCTGTGGTAGTGCCATGGGAGCAGCGGAGGCCGGAGCCGAGTCCGGGGGCAAAAGTCCCGCCAGGACCAGCTTCGACCTCCACTCTTTCAGTGCCTTGGGGTTGAACGCTGCACAAATGGTACAGCCTGAGGTGAGGTGTTCAACCCCAAGGCACCGAACGCACCGAGTGTGGCCATCAGCCGGGGAGAGCTTATGGCCACACTCGGTACATTTAGAAAAAATGGCTTTTGGGGCCTCAGCCATACTTAAGGAAAAAAAGGTAGTGCTACACAAACACACAGGCCCCAAAAACACAACACACACACTCACTAACGACCAGCGAAGGGAGGGAAAAACTAAGTAAAAGAAATATTTATTTATTTATTTTTTTACACTACAGGGTACCTAACTCTTACACACTTTATATTTTTTAAAAAAGGAAGAGAATTTGACAGAAAAACACACTTAACTGACAATTTACTTGTTGAGCTCAATGGAATCCAGCTATCCACAAGCGCGGCAAACTAGATCTGAGGTCATGGAGGGTTGGCAGGGGATTATGGGTCAGGGGAGGAGCTAGGAGCTCGGATCCATTAGCTTGAAACAAGTTGCTGGCTCGGATCCGATATCGGATCCAAGACCCACAGGTTGCTGACAAATGAAGTCCCTACTTCAGATCAACGTCTTTTCATGGCCAAGGGACTCTATAAATAGATCTACTTCACAGAATCCTGTTACTGTTAACGCGGAGACTAGCAGGACACCGATTCCTGTAATGCAGCCCTCTACTTCCGGTTCTCGCTCAGGAACCCCGAGCGAAAGCATGGCAAAACCAGCTACACAAATGGTAAGAGAACATGTTGAAGCTAGCATTCCTATTTCAAAATTTCCATCTTTTGCCTCAGCTGTGAATGGGGATGTATCAACATCGAGCTCAGATAAAAACGAGCGCAATGAACAACAAAGGAATGCCAATGATACAGGTAAGACTTTAATAGGCAGTATAGAAGCAAACGCTAAAGATACCAGCGTTTTTTTAGAAAACCCGAAAGTAGGAGAATTTACTTTGAAAACAGTTCTTCCGTTCAAAACTCTCACCAAAAGCAACCCGACTACAGGGAAGATAATGAGGGAACATCAAACAGACAAAACAGTTCATTTTTCGAAGAGAAGGAGAATGTAACAAGAAATCTCATAGTGAACATTTCCTCCTTTGTTTTGACTAATGAGCAGAGTAATGTGCTCAATAAGGGTTTATCATTCATTCCTGCCAAAAAGGCAGATTTAACTGAAATGATCACAGATTTAAAGCTACTTGGTAGAAATTTGTCTCTAAAATGTATTTTTCCAAACAATACTGATGCTAATACAAATGTATACAAGAAACCTAGTACTTACATTCCTCCTACTCCTCCAAGTGTACAAAGATTTTTAGACATATGTGAACATGCATTTAAAGAAGTACACGCCCTTGATATGAATAGTTATTACTTTCATAATTTAACTGTGGAAGAACATAGGGCTTTAAATGAATTACAGAGTTTACATTCTTTAATCATAAAACAAGCTGATAAAGGAGGTAGAATTGTCCTAATGGACAAAGATTTGTACATTAATCAGATGAATGTTCTGTTATTAGATACTTGTATTTACCGAGCTTTGACTAAACCAGCTGTGAATGCGATCATTGACAAAGTCTCATTTCTAGTCTTTGATTTATTGATTACAGGACTTATTGATGAGCCATTATTTAATTATTTCTCAGTACAGAAACCTCTGATTCCAAGAATATATGGCTTACCTAAAATTCATAAACATTCTGCTGTCCCTCCTATGCGTCCTATCGTATCAGGAGCAGGATGGTGTACCGAGCCACTATCTATCTATGCAGAAGGTACCTTACATGAATTTCTGAGTGGTTGTCATACAGTACTTAGAGATACGAAGATGTTTTTGCAGCGGTTACATGATAGGATGGAAACTATTAATCATGATGAAGATTTTGTATTCCTTACTATGGACATTGAATCTCTTTTTACGAGTATCCCTAATGCATGGGGGATTGAGAAAATAAGGGACTTCCTTAATATAGATAGGAGACTCACTACAAACAAGATTTTGTTGACATGTACATTACTAGAGATCATACTTGAAAATAATGTTGTTAATTTTGAAGATCATTTTTTTCTCCAACAGGTTGGCGTGGCTATGGGCACTTTGTGTGCAAATAGCTACGCCAATCTATCATTGGTACGTTGGGAAGAACAATATATTTTAACTGCTTTGAATCCTTTTTATGATCATATTTTATGGTATGTATGGTTTGTGGACGATATTTTTGTCTTGTGGAAAGGGCCAGGTTTAAATATTAGCAGTTTTATTGACTATTTGCACAGTACTACAGATTTTTTGAGATTTACTTTTACTTTCTCTGACACTTGTATTGATTTCTTGGACGTTAGTGTCTCTAAAACTGACTTGAAGCAGATAAAGACAAATATTTACTATAAGCCCACAAGAACTAATGCTTGCCTCCACAAATCAAGCATGCATCCCAGACACATACCCAGAAATGTCCTCAAAGGACAAGTATACAGAACTCTACGTCTGCATAATAGTGATGAAGACGCTGCAATTGCTTTAGATAAATTAAAAATAGAATTTTTAACAAGAGGTTATTCTAGTTTGGAAATCACAAAGGTGATATCAGATGCATGGAAACTTAGGTCAATGAGATGCAAACCTTATATGAGTTCTGAAGATTCTGGTATTAAAATATCTGATGAAACAGATATTAATAGGAATAAGTTTAGAGTTGTTTTTCGATTTGCAAGTGACATAAATAAATATACAGACATTATAAAGAAAAATTGGCATCTATTACAAGAAATACCAGGCCTTGTTTCTACCATTGGTGTTACTCCTAATTTTAGCTTTAAAAATAATGTATCACTGAAGCAACATCTTTGTAATAAAGAATACAAGCCTATGAGAAATTTTTTTTCTAGTAGACAAGGTACCTTTCCTTGTAGAAATTGTACAGCTTGCCAATATATTTATACCAAGAATAAATATATTCATCCTATTAAACAGTTTAAATTGTATACAAACTATTATAACTGTAAGAGTGCTGATGTTATTTACTTCTGTTTCTGTCAAGTATGTCATGCCTATTATTTAGGTAAGACAAATAGGATTTTCAAAGATAGAATATTAGAGCACATAAGGGATATACGGAATCAGAAGCAGTCGAATGCTTTAGCTAATCATGTTTTAAACACAGATTGCACTCATCTTTTTAAATTTCTAATCATACAACAAATACAAAGGACGAATAGGGGAGGAGATATAGAAAATTATACTGAAGAACTATAACAAAAATGGATTATCAAGCTGAATGCAGATAGATATCCTGGTTTAAATGGTTGTACCTCATTGATTCCTTGCCTTAAGGCAAGACGTCTGAAACATTAATATTGTATATAGCTCTAATGCCTTACTATGGTCTATATATGTTTTTAAGATATATATTTATGTCTCTATGTAGGTGGTTTTTAAAAACTTTTAACTTTTTAAAATAATTTAAGGATATATGTGTTTTTATAGAAGCAGAATAATGTATGTACATCTCTTGGATAAGTATTGAAGAGCAGTTTAAGAATTGCCTTAGTTATGTATTTAGTTAAGGCATTGTCTTTACTAGTCTTTATTTGATGTTATTGCTTTAAGGACTTAGTGTTATACTAATTGCTTAAGTATTTAATCAGGTATCACCTGCACTAACATTGTCTGATGAAGCAACGTCAAGTTGTGAAAGCGCTCACCTCTCTGTTCTTATTTTTGTAATAAAGTCATTGAATATAGCTCTCGGTGTGTAACTTCGGTGCCTTTATTCTTCATTTTTGATCATACTTTTAAAAAAATGTTTGTGGCTGTAATCTAGCTGTTTTTAACATTTTTCTACTTATATAACATTTGTATGATGACAAAAATTAATATGTATGCCCTCAAAAATGCTCTTGTAGTCTGCTAGCTGATTGCCTTATTCTACTTGTATAATATCTAAAATAATGACTAAATGTTATATGCATGTACTTGGAGCTTTTCTCCCTGGGCATCTGCTGAAAAAGGGCTTCGTCTCAGTCAGACATTCCCGGTCAACAAATGTAAAATAAAATAAATAAATAAAATAAATATTCACACCACCAGGCTAGTTGCCGAACACAATGCGTCTGAAATTCTCCAGGTGCAACTAACACTAGGTAAGACTGCAATCCAAATTGCAGCTTGCTACAGATACCCCACCATGCCCCAAGATTCTCACTACACCTTTCTAAACATACTGGAAAATATTAAGATACAACCAAACACCCTAATACTGCATGATTTCAACTACCCTGCCTTTAACTGGGAAAACTACTCGTGTACCAACACCTTTGCTCAACGGTTCTTGGAATTCATAAATTCCAATGCCCTGGATCAACTAATCCATAGTCCCACCAGGGGCTCCAATATCCTAGACCTGGTCATTACCAACATGGGAAATTGATGCTCCACACCTATGGTCACCCCTTGGATCAGGTCTGACCATAAGCTAATCGCCCTTGACATCCACATCCCTCCCCCATCTCCCAGTAAGGAAACCTCCGTAAAAAACTTCTCCAAAGCCAACTTCATGCTACTCAAGTCAGAAGTGACAAACCATGACACCCATGTAGTCGGGAACTGAAAGTTTGACTACTGAATCCTACACTAAGGCACTGTACGAGCACATCCACTTGTGCATGAATCATGCCATCCCAAATAGAACCAAGATGCTCTCCTCCAAAAAAAGGAAGCCAATTTGGTGGTCCACTGCCATAAACAAACTTTACAACAAAAGGAAGAAAATGCTGCAGAAAAAGAGGAAAATCCCAGGATGCAAAAAACTCCCTTACCAGCCTCAGTAAGAAGCTGAGATCCCTCATAAAATCCCGCAAAGCTAGTTACAAAAATAAAATTGCCAAAGATTCCAAAGACAATCACAAGGCATTCTATAGCTATGTCAAGAATCTAAATGGCAATGCTCAGATCTGCTCTGAGCTACAACAGAATGGCATTAAATATACTGATCCCAAGGATATTGCCAATATCCTGGCAGAGCGATTCAGTGCCAACTTCACCCCCTCTCACCCACTAAAGGGCCCATCTCAATACAGAAAGATTGCCAAATTTTGGTAATAACTGCCACACAGGTAAAAACCACACTCTCCAAAGCTAAGAATACAGCATCCATGGGACCAGACGACATCCCAGGCTGTGTACTACATGAACTACAAAATGAACTGGCACCTCACCTAAGTGTCATGTTTAATCATAGCCTCACCTCAGGCTTTGTGTCCACTGAGTGGCGCATAGCTACAGTTATCCCACTCCACAAGGGGGGATCCACCTTGGATCCGGGGATCTACTGCCCCATCAGTGTGACGAGTCTGATCTGCAAGGCTATGAAACGGATCATCATGGAACTTATTAACAAAGGCATTGGCAACTTTCAAACACTGGACGCCACCCAGTTTGGGTTCGTGAAGGGCCGATCTTGTCTCCTGAACCTGACTGACTTCTTCGAATCAGTCTCCAGAGCTGTGGATGAGGGTAAGGCGGGTCCAGACAGCCTATATGGACCTTGCCAAGGCCTTCGACACCATCCTCCTCTCTGGTATCGTAGATAAACTTACTAAGCTGGGCATTAATTCCTGTGTCATTCGATGGGTTGCCAACTGGCTTACTGACAGAACCCACACTGTATAAGTAGCCGACTCCAAATCCAGCTCCAGACAAGTACCTCAGGGTTCAGTCCTGGGACCGCTCTTGTTTGCCATCTACTTTTCTGAAGTACAGGCCAACACTAAGGGACTATGGCTAACAAAGTTCGCAGATGACTGCAAACTGGGAGCCATTACTGAATCCCCAAATTATGTAGATATTCTACAAAAGGGCCTTACAGAAACAGATGCTTGGTGCCAGAGCTATGGGCTCAAGCTCAGTGCCAAGAAATTAGAAGTTATGTACCTACCATAACGTTCCATGTTAGTTGTCTTCTCTCGCCTTCTTTCTTGCTGGATGGGTTCGGAGCCGATCCTCGGCTCCGACTCGGCACTTGCTTTAGCTTGAGAACTCCTTTTACCAGCTCGAGGCAACCCTATATCCCATGATGCAAGGCGGAACTACCTCAGATCTCGTTTGGTAGCTAACCTACCCTGCTAAGGACTAACCTAACATAATTAGGAAAACAAGTTCATAAAAAGAGTCCTCATATGAAGGCTCAGGAGGAAACAACCTGATAGGAACTCTTCAAGATCTGTCCAGGCCAGGGGGTAGGAGGGAGGGACGCAAGAAAGAAGGCGAGAGAAGACAACTAACATGGAACGTTATGGTAGGTACATAACTTCTAAATGTTAAGTTGTCAATCTCGCCTTCATTCTTGCTGGATGGGACCGTCCTAGCACCTGTATCCCGGGTGGCTCAATGGAACAGACTCTTGAGAACTGTGGAACCAAAACTGGCCCTATCTCTGGAGGCCAAGTCCAACTTGTAATGAGAGACAAAGGTATGAGGCGTGGCCCAAGTAGCTGCTGCACAAATAGTATCAATGGGTAGTCTATCCTGAAAGGCTGCAGAAGTGGATAGACTCCTGGTTGAGTGTGCTTTTGGTTTAGAAGATAGCTGCTTGCCTCTGAGAGAGTACACAAAGGAAATGGTGGAAGTCAACCATCTGGATAAGGTCACTTTAGAAACTGGAAGACCTATCCTGTTTTCTGCATAGGAGACAAATAATTGGTCCGATTTTCTGAATTGTTTAGTTCTATGCAAATAGTACCTGAGCTGACGATGGACATCCAAAAAATGAAGCTTCTGTTCAGCTCTGTCGGAATAGTTTGGGAAGAAGACTGGTAGATCTATAGATTGGTTAATATTGGTTTGAGACACAACTTTGGGGAGAAAGGAAGGGTTCGTTCTTAATGATACCCTGTCCTTATGAAAAACCAAGTAAGGGAACGAATGCAGAGAGCTTGAATCTCGGAACCCTTCTTGCTGAAGTGACAGCCAGTAAGAATATAGTTTTCCAGGTCAATAACTTCAAAGAACATGAAGCAGACGGTTCAAGGGAGGTAGCATCAAGGATGCCAACATTAAGTTTAGATCCCATTGCGGAGGAGGATGCTTTATAGGCGGCTTTAGGAGAAAAACTCCTCTCAGAAAGGCCTTGCATAATCTATGAGACATAATGTTATTGTCATGCAAGCCAACATGATACTTGGAAATAGCAGCCAGTTGTACTTTAACTGTAGATGACGAGGATCCTGAATGAAAAACCTCCGCCAGGAAATCTAAAACAGAATGTACAGGAGCAGTAAAGGGATCAATATTCCTGGAATTTGCCCAAATAGAAAACGCCGCCACTTGCTAGCATAAACAGTCCTAGTGGACGACTTTAAGGAAGACACTAAGATGTCTCTGACTGAGTCAGAGATCATCGGAAGCCTGGCTAGGAAAGGAAGTGGAGCAACCAAGCAGTGAGGTTGAGAGAATGAATGGCCCGGTGCTGCTGACCCGACTGGTGGATCAAGAGATCCGGAACTGGGTCCAGATGCCAGGGCTGCACCAGAAGGTGACGATGCAGAGACGGAAACCAAATTTGTCGAGGCCAATAAGGGGCAATGAGAATCAACTTGGCTCTCAAAACGGTGGCTTTCTGAATGACTTGTGGAATCAAGGGAAAAGGAGGAAAAGCGTACAGAAGTCCCCGGGGCCAATCCTGGGTTAGAGAGTCTCTCAGGGGTTGGCCTGGAAGGGGAAAGAGGGTGAAAAATCGGGGACTTGTTGTTTTGAGGAGTAGCAAAAAGATCGCAACAAGGAGTGCCCCACTTCAGAAAAATCTGATCCACTACAGATTGATTGAGAGCGTGAGGCATCAGAATGGATCTGCTCAGCCTGTCCGCCAAGAGGTTGGACCTGCCGGGGATGTGCGTTGCTATCAGAAACCGATGAGAGGAGATTGCCCATTGCCAAAGTCTGAGAGCTTCTCGACACAACGGATAGGACCTGGTCCCGCCCTGCTTGTTGATGTACCAGACCACGGACATGTTGTCCGTTTGTACTGCAATAGTCCCCATGGGAAGAAAGTCGTTGAGGGCCTGCAAAGTTAAAAGCACCGCTCTCATCTCCAGGACATTTATGTGCAGATGGTATTCTATGGGTTGCCACGTCCCGTGGACCATCCTGCCCTGATAATGCCCCCCCCACCCGATCAGAGAGGCATCCGTAGTGACTGTGGCAACTGGAGGAGGGGAAACAAAGGGTCGGCCCTGATGAAGAAGAGGGGAAGATATCCACCAATTCAGATGAGTTCTGCACGACTGTGTGACTAAGATTTCGTGCCTCATCGGGAGACTGTGGTACGACCACTGCGTGAATAGCATCCACTGCAGAAGACATGTGGAAGCGAGCCAGTGGTAGTAGAACAATGGCCGCAGCCATAAGACCTAGAACCTTCAGTATAAATCTGGCTTTGACCTTGTTGCTCTGCAATAGAATCCAAACAAATTTTTGGATGTCCAGAATTCTTTGATCTGTTAGTTTGGCTAACATTTTGACGGTGTTTAATTCTGCCTATAAAGGTGATAGATTGGCAAGGCAGCAGAGAAGATTTTTCAAATTTACTGAAATTCCCAAACTCCTGCAAAGCTGTAGAGTGTAGTCTCTGGTCTGAAGAAGCTGACACCTGGTGGTGGCGGAGAGGAGCCAGTCGTCCAAATAAGGAAACACCTGGAATCCTTGACGTCTCAGATGAGCTGTGACCACTGCCATGCATTTGGTAAACACTCTGGGGCTGAAGTGAGGCCAAAGGGCAGGGCTCTGAATTGGTAATGACTGGTCCCTAGCCGAAAGCGGAGAAACCTTCTGGAGCGCCTGTGAATCTTTATGTGATAGTACACGTCCTGAAGGTCTATAGAGCACATCCAGTTGTCCTTGCCCAGAAAGGGCAGAATGGACTGAAGCGTGACCATCCGAATCTTGCCTTCTTGACAAATCTGTTTAGACTGCTCAGGTCTAATATTGGTCTCCAATCTCCCGTCCTTTTGGGGACCAAAAGAATCTCAGTAGACGCCGGATCCTACCTGGTCTGCCGGCACAGTCTGGACGGCTCTTTTTTCTAGGAGCTTTGAAACCTCCTGTTCTGCCAAATCCCTTTGACCGGGTGAGATGCCTGGAAGGGATTGTTGAGGTGGGATACCTTTCAAAGGGATTTTGTAACCCTCGGATATGATCGACTGTACCCACATATCTTGTGATAGGGAATGCCAGGCTACTGGGTACAGCGAAATCCTTCCCCTGACTGCCTCCAAGGGTGGACAGTCGGGCAACACCTCAGGGATGCTGAAAGGGCTTCTCAGGAAGAGACTCCCTGTTGCCCTGGTTCTGAGGACCCCCCTTGCCTCTAGGGCGGCGTCTATTATTGTTACCCCCTCTGCCTCTGGGGTAAACTGACCACGTGTGTCCGTGTAGCTCCTTGGGCTTTCGGAACATCTCCCTTCTGACCCTTGGGATATGGTCTAGAAGGAGTGGAAAAATGGACTCCAATGGCAGAAAGAGTTTTACCGTCCTGCTCACACCTGGTCAAGGTATCCTTCACCTGAGGTCCGAACAAAGCCGAACCATCAAAGGGGGTATTAGTGAAGGACGCCTTAAAGGGGTCCACAAAATTACAAAGCCGCATCCAGGCTTGGCGTCTAAGAGCAACTCCTGTGCCTGCGGCCCTGCTCGCTCCATCGGCCGCATAGGATATGAGCCGCATGGAGGAGTTGGATAGGGAATTCAGGATTGCTAGCTGTGAGGCAATCTTTTCTTGAGCCCCAGCAGCAGAAGGATCCTGGACCACTTCACCCAGTTCCTTGAGAATATCTCTTTGAAGCCTGGTGAAGTGACAAAGGTAGTTCAGCGAACGCATAGCAAAGGTCGCTGAAGAAAACATCCGCTTTCCATACCTGTCCATGGTCCTAGAATCCTTGTTAGGAGGATGGACAGGTACTGAAGGATCCGCCAGTTCCTTCTTAGTGGCCGCCACCACCATAGCATCCACAGAGACGCCCTTGGAAAGAAACTGTTTGTCTGTAGGGGCAGTGATAAACTTGGATGGTCTCCTGGGGACAGGTTCCACAGAATCTGGAGCCGCCCACGCCTTCCGAGCCACTACCTGCATAAGTGGGTCGAACGGCAGAGACACCCAGGAGGGGGAGGGTCGGGATCCAAAGCCTCCAGGTATACCGACTCATCCTCGGAGGGATCAATGGATGGCCAATTCCCCCTCTGTTTGAGGAGCTCAAGGATGTCTGAAAAGGAGACATCCTCAGAGGGGGATCGTGGAGAACCCTCCGACTCATCTAAGTCGGTATCCGATGTAGTAGACTCGGGGTGTCTGTGTGTTTCCTCTTACGTCCTCTTCCGAGGGGGTTCACCTGCCGGATCAGGAGAAACTTCGGAAGAGGAGGAAATTCCCAATGGGGAAACCTGGGGCGATGGATCCCTGGGCCTGAGAGCAAGAGGCTGGCAGAGGCGCCTACAGGCACAAGAGGGAGGAGCTAGAGGGATGGACCGTTGACCTGGCTCAGAGGCCAGGACACTCCTCATCACCTCAAAGGCTCCCCTCCCCGGGAGGCCGGAATATCCCCGATCCGAGGATACAGGAATTCCCAGCTCCACTGAGAGGGAAGGCTCCGAGGCCAATGTCGGTGCCGAGCTTACCAAAGCCGAAGTCCCAAGAGGGAGAGCGGGGTCGGACAAGGGTCCGATGCCACTAGCCCCCTCGGAGCCGACAAGGGAAACCCGACGACCGGATCCCTCCAAGGAAGGCCTCAAGGAGGAGATCGGAGCCGAAGACGACGGAGCCGAAGGATGTATCAGCTCAGGCGCCGAAACAGTCGCTGTCCCGAGAAGCTCCGGCTCCGAACTCTGGTGTGGAGTCGGAGGAGGAAGTTCAAGGGGTGAGACAATAGCCGAAGTCTGTTGAGACGGGCTATGGAGCATTTGGGCCAGTGCCTGCGACTTCAACAGCCTGCTTACCACCCTCTCTAAGTCGTGGTCAGACAGCCTGGAAGATCTCGAAGATCGGCTCCGATGGCTCCGCTCCGACAAAAGAGGAGACCCCGGAGCAGAGTGGATACTCTGCAAACGGCGGGGACCGAGATCTCTTCGGGACGAAGTCATCGGAGCCGAAGTCCCTGAATTCCAGATGGAGCCAAGGTTTCGGCTCGATGCTGGATAAGGTGTCGGCTCCAGCCGGAGCCGACAAGGCCACAGTAGACCGGGTGTCGGAACCAGTCGGTGCCGAACCCACTACTTTTGAAGCAGATAGATCGGTTCCAGCCGGAGCCACCGGAGGAGGCTTGGATACTGAAGCCTGAGCCTTCGGTGGCTTAGAAGGTTTACCAGACCCTGTTTTAGAGGGAGAACCTTCTGGCTTAAGTAAGCCACGGAGGATTAACTTATTCCTCCGTTCCTGCAGGACTCTCTGGCTAAAAGAGTGACACAAAGCACAGGAGTCCTGCAGGTGCAAAGGCCCCAGGCAGTAAACACAAGAAGTGTGACCGTCTGTCAGAGACATTTTCTGACAGCACGAGTCACACTTCTTGAAGCCTGAGACCTTGCCTTCCTTTGACATATTCCTAGGAGGAAGTCACACACAAACCCCAACAAACACACACAATTAATCCCCTAACACACAAACACACAGGTAGGGATTAACCAAAGGGGTTTAGGCCTAACTAAACTTTTATACTATTACCAAAGGAAATAAAAAGTTTTGAATTATAAGGGAATAGGGTGGGCTGTAACACACTACAGACTATAAAAATGGAAACAAGGGGGAAATAAATCCCTAACTAAGCTTTTATCTCTTTTGACAAGAAAATTACTTACCTCAGCTGGCAAAGGAGACCTCTTTTGCTAAGCGGCAAACGAGATCTAAGGTAGTTCCGCCTTGCATCATGGGATATAGGGTTGCCTCGAGCTGGTAAAAGGAGTTCTCAAGCTAAAGCAAGTGCCGAGTCGGAGCCGAGGATCGGCTCCGAACCCATCCAGCAAGAATGAAAGCGAGATTGACAACTTAACATTGTATAGTTAACCCCTTTGGGAAAAAACATGTACCCATGAATTACCACATAGGTGGCAGTACACTAAACACCAAAAGTGTGATAAGAGACTTAGGGACACAAGTGGACAGTGGTCTCACCTTCGATAACCACATTGCCACAACAGTCAGGAAATCCTTCTATGTGGCACACCTCATCACTAAGGGCTTTTCATCCAGAAAAAATGAGGTCATTGCCCCACTGTACTCATCTCTCATTAGACCCATTATAGAATACAACGCCCCGTTTCGTATGTACTTCTCAAAACATCTGCAACAACTGGAAAGGGTGCAAAAATACCTCACTAAAAGAATCACAGACCTATTGCAGATGCCCTATGCTGACCGTCTAAAAAAAACTCCAGCTATACTCTGTCACATATAGTCTACTCACAGGCAATCTCTGCTTAACATACAAGGCCATGTCAAACCCAGAGCTGTTGGACATGCTACACTTAAAGAAATCCCAATCCCTCAGAGCCACACGCTCCAGGGATCTAAACCTTGTCATCACAATGAACAAAAAGTACAGTTTTGTACCTACCATAAATGTAGATGTTCGAAGACCCACATTGCTGCAGTCCTTACTTATGGGTAGTCCGCTGTCCTCGGTCGGCCCGAATACCAAAGTATTAGGCTGACGTTGGTCATGGGCACCTAGATCTGACATCAGAGCGTCAGGGTATAAAGGCGCATGACCGACGTCATATCCTCAGTCTTTTCTTGCCCCAGATGTCAGAAGCCCAAACCAGAAAGGCCACAGCCAAAACAGAATACCTCCCAAAACATGCCCAACAACAACCATCACCTAAAGCATAGCACCAAGTCAAACTACAGAGGGGAAGGAGGGGAGTAAATTGACTGCAGCAATGTGGATCTTGAACATCTACATTTATGGTAGGTACAAAACTGTACTAGGTTCTTCATCTCACATTGCTGCAGTCCTTACTTATGGGTAGAATCCCAAAGCAACGGAAAAGGGAGGATGGTAAAAATCATAAAGCATTAGGGGCCGCTAAAATGCCCTGTAAAATTGCAGTGGCAAATCCAGCCCTAGACTTAGAATAAAGAGGAAGGTGGTAATGTTTAGAAAAGGTATGCACTGAACTCCAAGTAGCTGCCTCCAAAATGTCTTTTGTAGATACCCCCCTTATAAAGGCCGTAGAAGTAGCAGTAGCCCTAGTGGAATGAGGCCTGATTCCAGCAAGAATCTCCTTACCATGATGGGAATAACAGAAAGAAATACAAAACCCAATCCATTTAGAAATAGTTTGTTTTGAAACAGGTTTACCCTGTGAACCCAAAGCAAAAGAAACAAACAATTGCTGAGACTGTCTGAACTCCTTGGTTCTGCTCAAATAATAACGTAACTGTCTGTGAATATCCAAAGTATGCAAAATTTTCTCCCCTTTATTTTGGGGGTTTGCATAAAAAGTAGGCAAATGAATAGTTTGATTTAAGGCCACACTAGAAACCACTTTAGGCATAAAGGAAGGATTAGTACGCAAAGATACCCTATCCTTATGAAAAATCAGGAAAGGCTCCACTGCTATGAGGGCCTGTAATTCAGAAACCCTTCTTGCGGAGGTAATGGCCAACAAAAAAGCAGTTTTCCATGATAAATACTTTAACTCGGCAGTAGCTGCAGGCTCAAAAGGTTGTAGAGTAAGTTTTTCCAACACAAAATTGAGATCCCAAGCAGGAGTAGGAGCTCTACGTGGGGGTCTTATATTCTTTGCCCCTCTAAGAAATTGCTTAAACCAAGGATGAGAGAATAAAGGAGGGTCACAATCATAGTGAGCAGAAATGGCTGCAGCATGGACCTTTATTGAGGAGAAAGACAAACCCTTGTCCAATAACTCAGTAAGATATTGAAGAGCAACACTTAAATCAGGTTTGGAGACATCAAAGTCCTTTCCTCTGCTCCAAATAAAAAAATCTCCTCCATTTATCAGCGTAAACTTTCCTGGTACTAGGCCTCCTGGCCTCCAAAATAACATTCAAAACTTGTTGTGGAAGCTGAGACCCTCCAGAGTCTAAAACAGAATATGCCAGGCTGTTAGATGCAGAGACTGAATCTTGACATTGAGGAAGTGACTGTCCTCTTGTGACAAAGGTGCGGAATCAAAGGCAGAGGCCACGGAGGTTCTCGTACTAAACTCCTCAGTAGTGGGTACCAGTGTTGTCGAGGCCAATCCGGTGCTATCAAAATCATGGTTGGCTTGTCTTGTCTGGCCTTCAAAAGTACCTTGGGAAGAAGAGGCAGAGGTGGAAAAGCATATACATGCAGATTGTTCCAACTGAAAGATAGAGCGTCCACCTTCCAAGCTGTGTGATGAAACATTTTTGTGCAAAACTTTGGCAACTGGTAATTTAGTGGAGAAGCGAACAGATCTATGTCTGGAGTTCCCCATAACACTGTCAACTGTTGAAATACATGAGGATCCAATTTCCACTCGTGAGGATCCACTATTTGTCTGCTCAAAACATCTGCTAAGGAGTTCTGTGCTCCTGGTAGAAACCTTGCCTGAAGATTGAGGTGTAGATTGAGAGCAGTTTCCCACAGAATCATCGCTTGCCTGCAAAGAGGGTAAGAATGGGATCCCCCTGCTTGTTGATGTACCACATGACAGTAGTGTTGTCTGTTTGAATCAACACTTGCCCTGGACGAAGTAAATCTTTGAAAGCCATCAATGCAAACTGGACTGCTAACATTTCCTTCAAGTTGATATGCAAATGTTGGAGTTTGACAGGCCACGTGTTTTGCACCCATTTTCCATTGAGGTGTGCTCCCCAAGCCTTGTCCGAGGCATCTGTCGTTAGAATCTGACTCGCCTCTGGCCGGGTCACAGAGAGTCCCTTGTTTAGGTGACATTCCTGAGCCCACCACAAAAACTCCTTCTGAATGCAAGGTATTATCTGAATGACAGTGTCTAGATCTTGGCAGTGCTGTGTCCACACATTTTTGAGATACCATTGAAGCTTCCTCATATGCAATTTGGCATTGGGAAGCACCAGAATACAAGATGCCATGAACCCCAAGGCTTGAAGGACTGTCCTTGCAGTCAGCCTGGACCGTAGAGACATTTGCTGGAAATAAAGAGAAAGGCTTCTTTGTTTGTCCGGGGTCAAAAAAGCCATCTGGGAAGCTGTATTCACTCTCACACCCAGAAAGCACATGTCCTGAGAGGGTACTAGACTGGACTTTGTTTCGTTCACAGAATACCCTAGGCATCTTAACACTGCCATCACATACTGTAGATGATGAAGAAGTTCGTCCTTTTCTTGTGCAATAATCAGACAGTTGTCCAAATAAGGATAAATCTGTATCCCTCTTAGTCTGAAAAATGCTATCACTGGAGCCAGAACCTTTGTGAACACTCTGGGCGCAGTAGATAAGCCAAAGGGCAATGCAGAGAACTGATAATGTAAATTTCCAGCCCGCGCAGGTACCTCCTGCAACTGGGCCTGATAGGAACATGAAGGTAAGCCTCTTTGAGATCCAGAGTAACCATCCAGTGATCTTTTCCCAGCAGAGGTAAAAGCTGTTGTAAAGTCAGCATCTTGAACTTTGGAATGTCCAGGTAAGTGTTGAGGATAGATAAATCCAAAATTGGTCTCCACGTGTTTCCTTTCTTTGGAACTAGAAACAGGCGAGAATAAAATCCTAGGCCCACTTCTGACGGAGGAACTGGCTGTATAGCTCCTATTTGAAGAAGTAAAGAAATTTGTCTGTGAGCCTCTATCCTTTGCCGAGGAGGGACGTCTGGCATGCCTTTGAAAGGAGGCATGGTATGGAAATAGAACTTGTAACCTCGGTTTATAATGTCCAATACCCATTTGTCCTGGGTGACTAAATGCCAATTTTGCTTGAAAAGAGCCAACTTTCCTCCCAAAGGAGCTGCCAGGCAAGAGGAATCTGGCAGATGAAAATGCAGGTCATTGGGCCTGCTTACGAAAGGACTGGCCCCTGCCCTCACCAGCAGATTGAGCAGGCGAACTCCATTGTCTCGGCCTGAAGGTACTCTGAGCTCTGCCCCTACCACGCCTAGATCTACCCCTAGACTGAGAATCAGAAGAAGGGTACGTCCACCCCTTAGTAGGCCAATTTCTACTAAACTTTGGAGGTTGTACCTGCAAAAAATCTTTAACAGTCTGCATAGACTTAGCCTTGTCTTCCATTTTCTTTAAGACTGACTCCACAGGAGGACCAAACAAAACTTCAGACTGCAAAGGAGCATCCAGAATTCTAGACTTAACATGCTCAGACAAATTCTGATCCTTAAGCCAGGCGTGCCTATGAATAACTGAACCAGTGGCAGCCACCCTAGAAGAAGCCTGTAAAGCATCAAAACCACATTGCAAAGAGTGCTTACCCACCTGTTCAGAAACATGCACTAAATCCTGCAATTCTTTACACTCTATGCCCTCTGCCAAAGCATCCACTTTAGATCTTAGCTGAGAAAGGAGGAAATTCTGATACTTCAACATATGAAACTGGCAGTTCAAAGCTCTCATTGCTAAAGTAGAAGAGGTATACACCTTCTTACCCCATCTATCCAAAGCTCTAGCTTCCTTATCCAGAGGAACCGGATTCTTAACAACAGAGGCTCTAACACCCTTAGGCCCCTGACTAATAGTTTCTGGGTCCGCCCTAGGACTCTTATACAGATATTTATGAGCCTCAGGCACCCTGTAATACCTGTCCGGTTTAACTGGGGCAGGAGGCACAGAATCTGGATTAAGGGAAGCTTCGAGAAAACATCTGAAACAACATCCAAAACCGGAGGTATAGCTAAGGGTCTATGCTGTGGTAAAAACAAGAACTCCCTAAGCCTCTTCGGGAATCAGAGTAATCCTGTCCCTCCCACTTAAAATGCTCCCTCATGGAATGCAGAGTTTCTGAAAATGAAAAATCCTCTGGAGGAGAAGCAGAAGGAGTGAAATCCTCTGCATCAGAATCAGAATAAGGAGGAAATCTAGAATGTCCTCAGTAGAAGACTCTGAATCATCTGAGGCCTGCTCCAAACTTTCCAACTCTGGCTCCATCCTGGGCCTCTTATCAGGAGGGGGCATAGAACCTCTAATTAAAGTAATCAAATCCTCTGCCATTTTAAGCATGTGCTTTTTAGGCACACACCCTGAAGAACCAGAACTGACACCAGAGGAAGGCAAAACAGACCTGCCCTTAGAAGAAGCCTTAGAAACAGAAGCAGAAGGCCTAACCACCCTAGGCATAGAAGGGAGAATAGTAACCTGAGAGGCCCCTTCAGCTTGGCCTGCCTCCTGAGAGGCCACATCTTGTAAAATTAAAGTTTCCCCCTGGGACTCAACAGAAACTTCAGCCGGATCCACCTGTTCAGCTGTAGCTTCTAAAGGTCCGGCGTCCGAAACGGACGAATCATCCTGCCTAGGCTTTAAAGATTTGTCTTTGCGCTTCTTAGTAGAAGCCGCCGGAACATCCGACGGCATATTATAATTACACCTCTTGCCAAAGACTAACCTAGCGCAATCTAACCTCCGCTTTATAGTGCGCTTATTAAACCTAGCACAAAACCGACACCCGACTACGCGTGCTCGTCCCAAGCAAGGAATACAAAGAGTGGTAATCCCTATGCGGTATCTGTTTCCCACAAGAAATACAATTATTCACTTTTTCTGACATCCGGTAAGTAACTGAGGCAAGAAAAACAAAAATATTCTAACGGGTACTTAGCCAACTTGGTATCGGTCTGAAACTCCGAAAACGAAAAATTTCAGAATGCCGAACGGCACTTGCAACTCTGCTTCTGCATCGGACCATGCGGCAAAAAAGACTGAGGATATGACGTCGGTCATGCGCCTTTATACCCTGACGCTCTGATGTCAGATCTAGGCGCCCATGACCAACGTCAGCCTAATACTTTGGTATTCGGGCCAACCGAGGACAGCGGACTACCCATAAGTAAGGACTGCAGCAATGTGAGATGAAGAACATCATGCTGGAGGGATAAGTTCCTGACCCAGACACTCCCCAGACTCTGGAATAGACTGCCCATACATGTCAAGCAGAGCACCTCTTTGGCCCTCTTCAAAAGGAACCTTGATGACTGGATGGGAGATAGGAAATTCACCCCAGGGATCATGTCAGTCACCCTGCTAGACAGGGGTCCAGGGAAGTAAATATTGTGGGATAAATAGCCAGGGAATTGTTATGGCTAGGCTTGTATAAGCCCTAGGGCCGATAGCCTAGTACCAACCTATGAAGAGAGGAAAGCTTAACTAGAGTTGCTGGTGAAAGGTGGCACTGAATACTTTGGATAGGTACAGGAACACAGCAGAGAGCAGACTGTCTGGGCGGTGGTTGATTATGCTAACAAAATGGCAATAGCATTATTATGAGCAAGAAGGAAGCCATGTTGGAAAGGTGACAAGAGTCTACCAATTAAGTATTGGTCTAATTCTGTAGGAATGTATTGTTCAAAGATTTTTGAGTGAGGAAGGAGGTTGGCAATAGGTTTAAAATTAGAGAAACTGATGGAATTATCATCTTTGTGCAGCAGGAGAATGTATGACTTTTCCCCAACGGAGATGAACATATCCTTCATAGATGGATATGTTTAGAAGTATAGATACAGGAAATGCTACAGTTTAAAGTATACTTTTGGGAGGCTAATCACAGGCTAGTGTTACTGGTTTGAAGTTGAGATGTTTTTGCATGGAGGAGGTGGGGATGGGCTTCAGTGAGAAAGAAAATGTGTGAGCAAGCTTGGATATTGGAAGTGGTGTGGTCAGCAGTATTGTTTTTAAGCAGAGGTAAATACTTAAATGAAATGTGGTGGTGAACTAACATGGCTTTTGGTTTAGGGGAATGCCTGGTAATGGCTTTGGTTGAGCAATTTTACCTCAATAAGTTATTTGTGGAGGACAAAATTGCTTGGAGTTATTATATTTGGTTGTTTGCAAAGTAATGAAATGGTTATTTTTATTTTTTATCCTGCTTTTTTTGCTAGTTTATAATGTTGTCTGAAGTAGTCTTGGCTTTTAAAGCAATATTTTCCAAGCCTTGCCCTTTTTTTTTATGATTAGTTCTGGATAGTTAAGGGGCAGGGAGAGTGTTAACATTTTTTTCTCTCTCAGAGCAGTTAGTACATTTAGTATGTAAGGAAGGCTCAAGTCAAATTCTTAAAAGGCATCATCTAGCACCGATATTTTAGTATGTTCCAATTAATTTGCTTTAAAATGGAGAAGAAACATTTCTTAGTGAAGTTAGACCAGTTTCTCATCAGGTTAAATTGATGTTCTTTAGGCAGCCTGTTAGAGTGTCTAATGGCAAAGGTAGGGAGATGGGTCACTTAAGGTATCTGGGAGAGTGCCTAACTAACAGAAGGTATTAGGCTGTTATGAGTATTCAGTTTATTATAGTTTCTCTGTTATCAAGCTTGTTTACTCTGGTTGGAATTTGGCTTATTTGCTAGAAAACATACATATTAATAGAGGGAGACTGGGATGAGGAGTTAATGGAGCAGTCAGTATTTAAGTCACCCAGTATAATAGTTTCATGGGTATATTTATGGAGACCCAAGACAGCATATCTTCAGTTGTAGTGATGTTCTGCCCTGACAGAATGTACAGTGCAATCATTCAGATAGACTTGTAGCTTTTTATTTTAAGGAAGAAAATGAGAATATCTGCATTTTGGAATGACAGTGTGATATAGTAGTTTGGAGGAACTTTGCAATGTACTGTTGTACATAACAGCTCCAGAGTTTTACTTTGGCATCAGTTCTATAGGTATTACGATCTGGTGGGAATTTCTTTTCATTTTTAATTTGGGCTTTTAGTCTTGTTTCAGTGACAGTTAGGACATCAGGAGACTGTTGAGCTACCCATGCAAGAAGGCTATGAAACTTGTTGCACATGCTTTTAAGGTTAACACTGTACAGTTTTACACCAGAACTGGCCCTGCTTCTGGTATGATGCATTTGCTCTAAAATCAAATGATCCTTCGTGGTATTTCCCTAAACCACTGTAAGCTCGAAGCACCATTCCCACCTACCCCCATCAGCAACTCCAGATGTCAGTCAGAACTGCTACTACTGAGTTGGCAGAGTTGTCTTCTTGGGAAGATTAGCTGGTACAGAGAACATAACCATGTGAGATACAACTGCTTAAATTCTAGGTCTTGAAGATAATGAGGGACTGAAAAGGGCCCAGAGAGATCACCCACACAAGCACAGCATTTCTCATTTTCTAGGAGTCATCCACTAAGTTCTTAGAAGGCTGACTGAACATTGTGGAATAGACTTCCTGTCCATGTCAAGCAGAGTATCTCACTAGCCCTCTAACAGGGTCCTGGATGACTGGATGAGAAACAAAATATACCCCTGGGATACCACCTGTGTCCCTGCTGGACAGGGAAAACAGGTGCTGACTTTGTGGGAACATGGGTAAAATTCTTGGCTAGGCTTATAAGGGCCTCAGGGCCAATAGTCTAGTATTGTCCTATGAAGCTATGAACAGAATCTCTCTTTGAAAAGAGCATCCAGGCCGGACTGTCTAAGCTGCTCTTTAAAGGAGAACTGCACCCATAGACTCAAAAAATGTTTATTTCATCATGATTTGGTGTTTCCTACATTTTAACACCACTCTGGGACTATTTTCAGGTTTTTAAATATTTTTATACATGTGTATATGTCATATGTCTGACCACATGGGATCTTGCATCTGGAAGTAATTCTGATTTAGTCAGCCTCTAGGTACCCCAAAATGCAGAACTCGTCTGTAAAAAGTTACATAACGCAAGCCTCTTTCTTCCTAAAGCTCCTGTCACTGCACTGATTTTATATACATACCCTGCTGTCTTTCAGTCAGCTAGTTTTAAGTAACAGTTCATGACATTCAAGGGACTACTTGAAACACAAACAGTGCAAATACTCAAAGTGCTTTTTACCGCTGATTGTTTTTAGAATGGCTAAACTCCACTTTTTGTGAAGCCTGAATTGTACTACTTTGACTCATCACCCATCCCCCTTCACACCTAACATCACTAGTTGTCAAAGTGCTAAGGGTAGCTAAAGGTAATTGGACATGTTTCCTTCTGTGATTGAAAGCTCACAACAGGAGACTTGACTCATGTCCTGTTTCCTTGTTCTAGCCTTTACTTTCTCTATGGGTAAGGGAAGGACCAGGGAGCTGTGACATTACAGCATGGGTGGGTTTTTAGGACAGTCATGGTGATGTCAGTTTGGGAAGGCAATTGGCCAGAAAACTACCTGCATTCAGTGGCCTTGATGACATCAATGAATTGGAGACTGCAGCATGGGCGGGATAAATGCTTTTTGAAATTGAAACCACCACAGTACAATAAGGTACTGCTCTAGTGAAGAGAAACAGTCAATTTAAAATATTTTAAATGCTGTGTTGTTTTATTCATAGCATGGACAATAAATAGAGAGAAAAAGGACAGAGAAGTTGAGCATTTAATAACAGAATCCTGTTGTTGTCCTTTAAGACAGAACAGCTCAGGCTAAGTCATAGTATCTGGAAACATAACAGCCTATCACTCTAGCAGCAGCTTCAGCACACTTGAAATTACAGCATATACCACACGGAAGACAATTCTGGACATTGCAGGCAGTGTCTAACAATTTCTCACCTGAACCACTCAGACTCGGGGAAAGAGACAGCGAGAAAGAGGAAAGTTTTTTTTTGCACAGCCTCTAGAGCAAGGGCAAACTGAAATCTGAACAGGTGAAAAACGTTGAAGGTGTCAAGTCCCCAAAGTGTGGCAGATAAACTCTTGCTCACCCTGTCCAACATTTTAGACTCCTTTTTGGTAGCAAGGTGTCAAAATGCTGTAGTCTCTAGAGTCTGTGCCAGAGTAGAGAGATCACATGCAAGTGTTAGCCCAATAATGTTGACTCTATGCAGCTGGAGATTTAAAGACAGCTGTGACTTTGTAGAGAACTGTCAAAGTGCAGAATGAGTGCTTCCAGGATGCAGAAACAGAATCATTGATGACTGGCTCTGTGGAAGTGGAAGACCAATAGGGGTAAGCTTCTTTCTTAAACTCGCTGAAGCACTTCCATTAATCAGAAGTGTTTTAGCGACACATTTCAGATTAACAGAAAAAGCAGCCCAATGCCAGTCCACAGAAGCCTTCACACTCATGCTTTCATCCGGAGTAGAAAGTCATCTGCATAGTAGTTGTAGGGCAGGAAAGACAATGTTCTTATTTTCTTAGAAACAATGGCCTCCAGATACTTTATTCTTCAGAGATACAAAAGCTTGCTAACACAGGAACTAACTGGCAATTTCTGAAACAACAGGATCCAGCTGAAGTTTCCTCTCAACTTCTCTGCTCTGCTGAGAGTTCTGGCAGAGACATGGGGTTGTGTTCAGGACCCGCCTGACAAACTCTCATGTGGAACTTGCAGCTACTGCCATCCTTATGGCAGAAAGACAGACCAGGACTTAAGTTCACCAAAGTCTACTGGTGAATGGACTGAATCTCTGCCACTTGTGTCCATGCTTCATATCATGCTCCTCTGACAGTAAATAAAGACAATGCTGGTACAAGTTTTAGGTCATTAATGGGCAGTCACCCAAGAATTAAAACTTTATGCTGCTTTAGACAATGAACAAAAACTTTTCAGACAAAACAAAGCTCAAAATCTAAACTGTACAAGCAGTAGGAAAAACTGATAGGTTTAGGGGCGACGCATGCTCCACTAATGCACCAGTAAATGGTGTACATACTTTTTACAGATTTAGCTTTGGAGAAAAAAAGAATAAACTGGTATTGATGAGACAGGTTTAACTCTCTTGTGCTCAACCAAGGGTGGGGTGGGGGGGTCCACAGAGTTAGATCATGGCTTTTCACTGGATGTAGCAGGCAAAAACATAGTAAATGATAAACGTGCTTGATGAAAAAGGTATAGGACTAATACAATTCCTTCATTTTCAGGCCCTCCACAGACATCTGAATACATCTGAAAGTACGCACAAAAGATTTTTTTTAAACACAGTGCTCTATAAAATACTTAAAAAAATTAACATATATAATTTTACCTTTACTGGTACTACAGACCATTTTCTGGAAACAAAATAATATGAACACAGCCCTATACTTACAAAACAGAATCCATTCAAATTTAAGATGAATAAATGTCACTGGATTTTTTTTTTATCATAACAAGCAGTGCACTTGAAAGGGGTGATAAAAAGTAACTGATGAAGATGGGAGAGTGATCCCCTAAATGAAGGGAATCTAGGAGGGCAGGAGGGACTAAAAGAAAAGATACAAGGTCACAGCTACAAGATCCAACTGCCTAATAGGATGCATTTTTAATATACATGCAGCATGTCCCCACTCATTTTCCACTAGGAAAACTGTCCTGGAAGAAAACCTTCAGACTGATGGCTGGGTACAATGGTTAGCAGATATAACTTTATTCCTAGAAGGAAGGAGAGATTACTTTTTGCCATTTCCTGACGGATGGTGATACTAGGCTTGAAGAGTTACTAGCTGAGCAAGTAGATCTCTTTTGAGGCTTTCTTTAGGTGAACTTGTGTGACTTGAGAAGTCAGTCAAGAGTGATAAGGTTCATGGAAAACTAATATCCTGACCCACATTCTTTAAATTTACCCAACTTCATCTATTCGTACATGCATATGGTCAATAAAGGGACTCATTTTAGGAGAGTGTATACCAGGAAGCCTGACAATCACAATCACGAATGTCATTAATATAATTGCAAAAATCCACATGAGTAAAGGGGGGCATGCAACTTCCAGACATGACAAAAGGGATCAAAACTGATCTGCAGAAAGAAATACTGTGGGGCAATAAATGGCATCACTGCAACTATGCCACCCACCTGGAAATTGAAAAAAATCAAAGAAAATGCAGTACACTGTGTTAGAGGTGGTTAAGCTAGACACTGACTGCAGCATCCTGTCCTTAATCTTTCCACAGGGAGCCATTTCTGTGACAGTGTGAAAAACATTAGGTCACACTGCTTACAAGGTACAAGATCTTCAAAACTCTCAACCCCAAGGTGAAGGAAAAAGTACAGTTGTGTACACTTACCATAAATGTAGATGTTAGAGTGTGTTCACTGTTGCAGTCCTTACAAAATGGGTTACCCAGCTCCTAGTAGCCCACAGTCGGCCAGAATACCAAAGTCCTTGGTATATGATGTCGGCTGCCTTCAGTTTAGGCCTGACATCAGGACGTCGGGTACAAAGGAAGGTAGCCGACACCATTTCCTCAGTTTTTCTTGCCTTAATTGTCAGGAGCCCCCCAAAAAAGGTTAGACCAGGAAAAGAAAAATCCAGTCTGTGCCGTAGGAAAAAAGGGGGGTGGAAGGGGGGGGGGACCAAGACTGCAACAGTGAATACACTTGAACATCTACATTTATGGTAAGTGTACCCAACTGTACTATGTTCATCGTATTTCACTGTTGCAGTCCTTACAAAATGCGTTGATTCCCAAAGCCCAGGAAAAAAAACAAAAGGGAGGAGGAACACCCGCTGATTAAGGGTTGGTATGAATGCCCTGCAACACTGCAGTGGCAAAACCAGCCCTGGACTTAGAAAACAAGGATAAATTGTAATGTTTAGTGAAAGTGTGGACAGAAGTCCAGGTAGCTGCTTCCAGGATGTTCCTAGAAGGTACACCTCTTAAAAAAGCTGCTGAGGTAGAGGCTGCCCTAGTAGAAAGGGTCCTAATACACTGAGGAGGAACCTTGCCATGCTGTAAGTAACAAAGGTGAATGCAATGAACAATCCACTTAGAAATGGTCTGCTTAGAAATAGCTTTCCCCTGAGCTACAGGAGCAAAACTGACCAACAACTGATCAGACTTTCGGAAAGGTTTAGTCCTATCCAGGTAAAATCTAAGCTGTCTATGCACATCCAAGGAATGCAGTAACCTTTCCGCTTTATTCTGAGGATTAGGAAAGAAGGCAGGCAGGTGGACAGACTGGTTAAGAGTCAGGCTAGAAACCACCTTAGGCATAAAGGAGGGATTAATTCGATGAGAAACCCGATCCACATGGAAGATGATAAAAGGATCTACTGCCATTAAGCCCTGCAGCTCAGAAACTCTTTTAGCTGAAGTAACAGCCAAGAGAAAGGCAGTTTTCCAGGAGAGAAACTTCAGGTCTGCTGAGGCAGCTGGTTCAAAAGGAGGCAGAGTAAGCTTCTCAAGTACAAAATTGAGATCCCAAGCAAGGAGGCTTTAAATTGCTAGCTCCCCTGAGGAACTGTTTCATCAAGGGATGAGAGAAAATGGGATGCTCAAAGCAACAATGAGCAGAAATAGCCGAAGAATGAATCTTGATAGAAGAAAAGGAAAGTCCACCATTAAGCAAGCCTGCCAGATAGTCAAGAATAAGAGGAAGAGTAGGTTGAGAAGGAGTCTTCCCCTCTAGTCTGCATCCAAATGGAGAATCTTTTCCATTTATCTGCATAAGATTTCCTAGTGCTAGGCCTCCTGGCCTCAAGAAGGACCTCAACCACTTGTTGGAAAAGGTTTAAATTATGAGCCAAGCTGCCAAATACAGAGTCTGAAGATGAGGATGCAGAATCCCCCCCCCCCCTCCTGAACCAAGAGATCTGGTATCAGGGGAAGATGCCAAGGATGAGACTGGGAGAGATTACGAAGTAGTGGATACCAATGTTGTCTGGGCCAGTCTGGAGCTATGATGATGGCCCTTGGTTTTTCGTCCCTTATCTTTAACAGCACTCTGGGAAGAAGAGGCAGAGGAGGGAATGCATAGCTCGAGAGCTGTGTCCAGGGGAAGGACAGAGCATCCACTTTCCAAGCTTTGTTGTGATGATCCCTGGTGCAAAAGGTTGGAAGAAGGTGGTTGGTTGGAGATGAGAAGAGATCCACTCAGGGAGTGCCCCAATGCGGAATGAAGCGATAGAAGATGGTCTTGTTTAGCTGCCACTCGTGAAGATCCAGGACCTGCCTGCTCAACCGGTCTGCCAAGGTGTTCAGCCTTCCTGGAAGAAACTGAGCTATCAGATGAATGCCCATGGAAGCTGCTATGGACCACAGTATCATACTTTGCCTGCAAAGGGGGTAAGAGCGAGTCCCTTCCTGGTTGTTGATTTACCACATGTTGTCTGTCCTGACCAGAAGAGTACCAGGAGAAAGAAGATGCTTGAAAGCCATCAAAGCCTGATGGACTGCCATCAAATTCCTTCAGATTTATGTGCAAAAGAACCTGCTGAGAGTTCCAAGTCCCCTGAATGCATCTGCCCTCTAGATGTGCTCCCCAAGCATAGTACAACACATCTGTTGTGAGAGTCTGGCTGGCAGGAGGTGGACAGAAAGGTAGGCCTTTGTTCTAAAGGAACTCCATTTGCAGGCAGGGAATCAGAGGAAGTATCAAGTCTAATTCCTGTGTGTGTTGACACCAAAGGTCTTTGAGGTATCATTGTATTTTCCTCATATGCAGTCTGGCATATGGAATCATCAGAATACATGAAGCCATGAAAACCAGGGCTTGCAGGAATTGCCTTGCAGAGAGATGGGTCATGCTTGCCAAAATTTTGAAGTAATTCGAAAGATCAATTTGTTTCTCTTGAGGGAGGAATACCATCTGGGCGGCTGTGTTCAGGCTTACTCCCAGGAATACAATCTCACTGGTGGGTACCAAATTTGACTTCTTTTCATTGATGGTGTAGCCCAAAGAGGTGAGAAGATTCTTTACAAAGTCCAAATCCTTTAGAAGTTGCTCTAGAGAGTTTGCTTGAATAAGACAATCGTCCAAGTAAGGGTAAATCTGAATGTTTCTTCGCCTGCAAAAAAGCAATGATGGAAGCCAGGCATTTTGCAAAAACTCTGGGAGCAGTAGATAAGCCAAGGGCAGTGCAGAGAATTGGAAATGCCTGTTTCCCCACCCTGAAGCGAAGGAACTGCCTGCAGCTTTCCCTTACTGGGATGTGCAGATAAGTTTCTTTGCGATCCAAAGTCACCAGTCAGGAATCCTTGGCCAACATTGGCAGCAACTGCTGAAGAATGAGCGTTTTGAATTTGGGAATCACCAGAAAACAGTTTAGAATGGACAAATCCAGAATAGGGAACCAGGTGCCCCCTTTTTTGGGAACCAGGAAAAGTCTTGAGTAGAAACCCTGGCCTATGTATAGTGCAGGAACTGACTCTATTGCTCCTAGGTTTAGCAAAGAAGAAACTTGTTTTTCTGCTTCTGCCCTTTGATTTGGGGGGATATCTGGGTATCCTTGGTGGACAGAGAAGGTGTGAAAGGAGAACTTGTAGACATGAGATGATATTTTGAGCACCCATTTGTGGTGTGTGATGGCGAACCAGACATCTGCAAAAAAGGCTAACCTTCCCCCCCAAAGGAAACCCTGGGCCCACAGAGGCAGGCAGGGGAAGGCCAGAGTCATTGGGAATGCTTGATTTGGGAAGTTTGCTTAGAACTCCTCAATTTTGAAGAGTAAGCCTGCCAGTGCTTAGCCTTTTGAGGGGTGGAAGTCTGTCCCCTAGAAGACCTGTAACCCCTAGGCCTAGTGCGACCCTGTTTACTAGGGTCAGGAAAAGTCCAATTCTTAGAAGGGTAATGTCTACTAAAACGAGGAGGCTGAACTTGCAAAAAGTCCTTAACAGTTTGCATAGATTTGGCCTTATCCTCCAACTTTTTCAACACCTTTTCTGCTTTGCTACCAAAGATTGTCCTTGTACAAAGGCACATCCAGTAATTTATATTTGACAGGTTCAGAAAGGGGCTGTTCCCTGAGCCAAGCATGTCTTCTAATGACAGAAACAGTGGCTGCTGCCCTGCAAGAAGCCTCCAAAGTGTTGAAATCACAATGTAGAGAATGTTTAGTGACAACAGTGGCAGAATTCAATAAATCTTGCATGTCCTTACTCTCCATCAGGGAAGGAACACCAGCAATTTTAGCCTTAATAGCCTCCAAAGTATGCTGCTGATACTTAAGCATATGAAAAAGACAATTAACAGACCTAATAGCCAGGGTGAAAGAAGTATAAACCTTTTTACCCCCTCTATCCAAGGCCCTAGATTCCCTGTCAGAAGGAGCAGGATTTTTAGCAACCGTGGCTTTAACACCCTTACAGCCCTGAGAAATAATCTCTGGATCAACAGTAGGATTCTTGAAAAGGAACTGATGAGAACCAGGAACTCTACAATACCTGTCAGGCTTTATGGGAGCAGGAGGAACAGAATTAGGAGTCAAAGAATTCTCCAAGAAAACAGAACCAACAACTTCCAAAACTGGAGGGATAGCCAAAGGTGTATGCTGTGACAAATCCAAGAATTTCCTAATCCGTTTCTTAGACTGAGGGTAGTCCTGACTTTCCCAACTGAAATGCTCCCTAAGAGTATTCAAAGTATCGCCAAAAGAAAAATCTTCTGGAGGGGAGGTAGAAGGGATGGAGCCTTCTGCATCAGAATCATCAAAACCAGAAAAAAGTTGAAAGTTTCCCTCTTCATCAGCTGAGTTGCTGGAAACCTCAGAGTCTGAGGCAGACAAGACTTCTGGGGACAATTCCCTAGCCTTCTTAGAAGGAGATGGCTGAGAGCCCCTGATAAGGGTCAAGAGATCACTAGCCACTTTAATCATCTGAGACTGAGGCATTTGAGGGGAGGCAGGCGTCTGCTTTGGAGTAGACTTCTGGCTGGAAGGCTTGCTAGAAAGCCGGAGGGACTCAGGAGGCCTAGCAACTGCAGAAGTCTGAATCAAGGTCGTCGGTCTGGATCTGGTCTCCGGACTGAGAAAAGAGGCTTAAGAAGCCGGCTCCTGCTTAGCGGCTCTAGATCCAGAGGCGGCGACTGGCAGAGGGTCAGAAGGCGAAGTGGAAGCCTGCAGTATGGAGGACTCAGAATTTGGTCTCCGCAGATGCCTGCTGCTGAACATCCGCTGAGTACCACTGGGCCGACAACCAACTAAACAGGGACGTCGTCGGCTAATTTGACTCTAAGCCTGTCACGGTCCTTATCCTTGTGCTTCTTAGGAACATCTGAAGTCAGGAGACCAGAAGACGCCATACCGGCGAACTTGGGCCAAACTCCGAAATGCTTGAACAAGATCCTAGCTCTACAGCATATGGTAGGCGGGTTGAAAGAAGCACAGAGGACACAATTAGGGACATTGTGCTCAAGGCTCAAACAAGTAATACAATAGGAGTGAAAATCACGATGCGGAATCTGTTTTCCACAAGCAAGACAGTTACTAACTTTCTCTAACATTCATTAAAGCAAGAAAAGAGGGTCCACAACAGGGTACTTATCTGAGGACGTCTTCGACTCAGCAGTCGGAATACAACAAGAAGGTACTTGGCCAACTGGCACTCGTGCAAAATGCTTCTACTTGGGGCTCCGCAGCAATTAAGACTGAGGAAATGGTGTTGGCTGCCTTCCTTTGTACCTGACGTCAGACGTAAACCGAAGGCAGCCGACGTCATATACCAAGGACTTTGGTACTCTGTCCGACTGTGGGCTACCAGGAGCCGGATAACCCATTTTGTAAGGACTGCAACAGTGAAACATGATGAACATCTATTCTTCTGCATTAAGTGACATAACTTCTGGGACTACTTGTCCAGACATGTCACTAACATGCTTTAGAATACTGTGCCTCTCTGGAGCTGACTGAAAAATAGCCAAAGGAAGGGCAGGAAATCCTCCGGTAGAGGACACGTTTTCTCCTTATGATGTAAGGAAGGAACTCGGTCAGGCAAGCACCAGAGAGGTTTTATAGCCTCCTTCAATAACAGTAGCATGGAAGAAGGGTACAGACCCTAGCAGTCTAACATTCTGAAAAGACAATGGTAAGTCTTTACTGAACGCAGTCTTGAATCACATCCCTAAACCCTATCACTCTTCCTGCTGATTTAACTGAACATAAAGGTCAAATAACTGGTCCTGTCGTGGAGAGTATCCTCAAACTTTAAGTACAGTTCTCAATGCTGAATGAAGAGAAGATTGTGTGATGCAGACAATAAATACCACAAAATGTGCTTCAGAATTCCCCTCATATTCTGAAAAGGAGAGAGTTGCACTTTTTTCATGGAAATAGGGCATAATCTCTTGTGGAGTCTGATGCCAAACTACACTGTCTGCAATAGCTTTGATTCATTGACTGCCACACGGCTAATGACCAGGGTGACCTTTCTATCACTAGCCAAGTTTTCCCAATAGAATAATCATGTCCTGTATGCAGACAGGACATTGATGGCCAGGCATTTATCAGCTACTTCTGTCCATAAGGGACATAGGTGTCAGGCCTGGCTCAAATTACTTATTCCCCATCCACTGGTCTAGGCTTAAACTGGATAATAGATGAGCAGTCTCTAGGGCCCATATCTAGCTCTCTGGCATATTTTAAGTTCCAAACAAAATTCAGGTCTCTAGAGCTTTTATTTCAGGTACTCTGACTTACAAACATGTAGGAGACTCATAAGTGTGGGGTTTGCGGATGCCTTGCAAGCCAGGCACAGACCAGCAATCTATAGGAGACTGAGTAGAGGGAAAGGTCTTTAAGGTGCTCTGCATAAGGCAGGGTTGTTCTGCCATCTATTTTTTATAAGGACCCCTGAGGTCGCTCTAGTTGCTGTAATACCTAATCAGGTACATACCAAAGGGAGCGCTATACTCTGTGTTCTGATAAGGGCAGAGTACTATGGGATAATGACCTCTTGGGACCTAGATGTCATGTCTATAATTAGCTGGGATGGTTGACTTCCCAAAGAGTACAATTACGCATTTTTCAGCATTGAGTTTAAGACCATGACTTTGGCACTATTTGTTAGTCAGAGATGGACCTTCTTGAAGAATGCTAGTGTCTGCAGTGGCGTCAATGATAACCTCCAGCTTGCAATTATCTGTAACTTAGTCAGCCATAAACCTTCATTTGCTTCCACTTCACAGAAATAAATGCCAAAACGGAGCGGGCCCAGTACAGAACCCTGGGGGACTCTGCTAGTGACTGACCTCTTGGTATAGGTAGCCTCACCTATTTTGACCTCCTGGATCCTATCACAGTCAGCCATTTGGCTATCCAGTGGGTGATAACACGGTTTATATTTAAATTACTCAGCTTGTTTATAATGCTGAGTGGGGTATTGTATCAAACGCCTTGGCCAGGTTGAGGTAAGCTGTGTGCACAGTTTTACCTTCAAGTGCTTTGGTGATCTTCTCAAAAAAAAAAAGTCCATCATATTTAATAGGCATAACCTTCCTTTAACAAAACCGAACTGTGATGGATCCAGAGTTTGCAGGTTACCTATGTTCTCATTTGTCATGTTCGTGAGGATTCTTTCCATGGCTTTGCATATGAGGCTGCTAAGATTTATGGGGCTGTAGTTACCCAGATCAATGGTTGGACCTCCTTTGTGCAGGGGAATGACTACAGCTATCTTCCATTCCTTGGACATAAAACCTGTCTGAAGGCTCCAGTTGAAAAGTGATTCAAGTGGATCAGAGAGGTCATGTTGAAGCTATTTATTAAACATCCTGGGATCTAATCAGGGCCCATCGGTCCAGTGTTGCTGACCTTGGAAAGTGCACTGGTGACCTGTTCCCTAGTAATGGTTGGGGGTTTTGTGTTATGTGGTACTTCCTTTGGACTATCAGGGGGGATCTGAGCTGAACCTGTCAGACAAAAGACACTTGATGGGTTGACTGTTGAAAAAAATAAATAAATGCTAAGCCTCTCGTTGGTTAGAAGGTTCAAAAACAAAAATCTTGAATGACAGCCACAGCAGTGCTACTGTCATCATAAAGATAGGCCTTAGATGTATAACCACTGATGCCAAAGGGCAATAGTGTTCCTCTGATGAATGGTAGAGAATGCACTACAGACCATCAATGAGTATGAAGATTTATCACTTAGGCCAGTGATGGGTTAGAAGACTTACATGGCAGAAAGATGGACAGCAAGGGATTTTCTACAGTACAGAGAATGACTGTAGACAGGCCTAAGACTGTTTTGTAGGTAGAAAAAGAGGCTGGCAAAAGCAGCAGGTGTGCCATTATCCTTAAAAGTCTTTCAAGCCATAAGATGTAGAAAACTACACATGGGAACTGAAATTCTACTCCTAGTAGAGGATCTGCTTTTCAGTTTCTTGGCAGATTTGACTCCCTGTCTTGACAATGATGCGACATCTTCCTGGCCACAAATGAAGAATGCTTTTGGCATACAAGATTGTTCTCCATTAGTTTTTTTCAAGACCTTAAACGATGAGTGAAGGCCATCTTGTTAAAACCTTTAATAGCTGCAGATTTTGGTTCCTGGCCAATAGCCAGGGCAGTAGACGGACACCAAATACTTGTCTGTCTTACCCATTTTCTGACCAAACACATTATTCATAAAATTGAAAAAAAGTGACTTAGAAACTTTTTCTTTTTTCTTTCTTTTTTTTTTTAAACTGTGAAAAAAGGTGAGTGCACTGAGAAACGACTTTTTAAAGCCATTTGCAAAGTATTTTAACTGAGTGCATGCATGAGAAAAGACACAAAAACATACATGATAAAAGTTATTTTACTGTATTATGGCACAAAATATTTACAAAGGATGTTTTCTTTTGGTGACAAGGCAATATAAAATAAAACTTTACATTTATAAAACACTTTTGCCAGTGAAAATTGGTCCTATAACCTTATTAGCAAGACGAAACCCAACTGAAATCCAGCTTTCTAATTCGTTTTAGTTCCTTTTCTTCATATTTAGACAGTTTTGGCAACAAGTCCTCAGCAAAACAAGCAGATTTTGATTCTTTTTCTTGTCTCTTTGGTGATTCTGCCTCCTTATCTGAGTCATCATCAACACTGTCATCTTCACTCTCCATTTCAACATCTTCAGTAGCTTCCATTTCACTGCTAACATTAAAAAATACTTGCCAGTTATTAACAGAAAGATAGCAGCTTCTACCAAGTTCAATCTCATGCTAGTGAAGCTTTAAGCTCATGCACTGATTAAGCTTTAAGTAGCACTCCATATTTTACAGTACTAAACAAAGAAGATAACTGGTAAACTGTTATATGATATACAAGTAAACAGTGGACTGTCTTTTTTTGCTAAAAGCCATTGCAGTATGGTGTTTAACTACTATCAAATGTACAAAAATAATGCATCTGCTACAATATATATATCACGTTTTCAAAATAATTACATTAAATACTTGTAATAGTACAGTACTTACACAAGTCCCTCAGATGACCTGTCCACTATGAATGCAGAGTTCTACACAAATGCTTTATACAAACATCTGAACAACTGCATTGACTCAGCTGTACCTGATAGGACCAAAACAAGCTCCTCAATAAGAGCAAACCTGTGTGGTGGACAAATGCCATTAACAGGCTTTACAATAAGAGGAAGAAATTTCTGTCTAAAAGTAAGAGAGAGTGAGCCCTAAACTGGAAACACTCTCTTCTCAGCGTAAACAAGCAAATAAGACTGCTTGCAATGTCCTCCAAAGCTAACTACAAATCCAAATTAGCTTCCTCAACTAAGGATAACCATAAGGTGCTCTTTAGTTACATCCATAACCTAAAAGGAAAGGCCTATATTTGTGCCAAACTGGTAGTTAATGATACCATATATACCGCACCTGTGGACATTGCTAACTTGCTAGCTGACAGGTTCTGTGAAAACTTCACTCCCCTGTCCCCGCCACACTTACCCCAAGATATCCCTCTACCACCAGTTCTCTACCTTGTATCTCTAAACAGCAGGTTGTGAATACCCTCTCTAAGGTCAAAAACACAGCATCTATGGGATCTGATAGCATCCCAGGTTGCATCCTACATGGGCTCAAACAAGAATTAGCAATGCCATTGGGTACTCTTTTCAATTATAGTCTAAGCACTGGCTTTGTCCCAGCTGAATGGAAAAAGGCCACCGTTAACCCCTTGCACAAAGGTGGTGCTTCCACTGACCCCAGGAACTATAGACCTGTTAGGTTGACTAGCCTTATCTGCAAGGCCATGGAGAGAATCATCATGGACGTTAAAGATACTGGTAACCTCCAAACATTTGACCCTACTTAATTTGGATTTGTCAAAGGGAGATCATGTCTGTTAAACCTAGTTGACTTCTTTGAGACAGTCACCAAGGCCTTTGATTAGGGGAAATCTGTGAATATAGCCTGCCTAGACTTAGCCAAGGCTTTTAACACTATTTCCACACAGGCATAACTGACAAACTCACCCAGCTAGGTATCAACCCATGTATCACTAGATGGGTCGTTAACTGGCTCACTGATAGAACACATATAGTCAAAATAGGGGAATCCACCTCCAACAGCAGACCTGCAACTAGTGGTGCTCTACAGGGATAAGTCCTGGGACCTCTACTGTTTGGAATCTATTTCTCAGAAGTGCAAGCTAAAACTAAAGGTATGTGGCTGACAAAGTTTGCTGATGACTGCAAACTGGGAGCAGTCATAGAAATCTCCAAACGATGTCAACATTCTACAAGAGGGTCTTACACAAAACAAATGACTGGTACCAAAGTCATGGCCTTCAACTCAATACAAAAAAATGTATTATCATCCCTTTCGGTAAGAGTGATGTTCCTGCTAACTGCCACATCAATAACACCACCCTAATACGCACTCAGTGGTAAGAGATCTGGGTACACAGGTTGACACAGCAACCTTACCTTTGATTACATAGTCTCCACAGTGGTAAGAAGGGCAGTCTACATTGCTCATCTCATAAGTAAGGACATTGTCTCCAGAAAAAAATAACCGAGTACAATGCTCCTTTTAGTATGTACCTTTCCATGCAACTGCAGCAAATGAAAAGACCACAAAAGTTCCTCACAAGGAAAATTCAAGGTCTTCAGCATCTGTCCTATGAGGATCATCTGAAATCACTGTCACTTTATTCTGTTTCATACAGACTACTCAGAGGTAATCTCTGCCTTGCATATAAGGCAATATTTTACCCTGCTTTACTGGAAATGCTACGCAAGTCGAATGGTACACGGGTTACTCGCTCTAATGGCCTTAACTTGGTATGTGATATTAATAGAACCTGGTGGAGGGACAGTCTCCCAGAGGTTACCACACCTTTGGAACAGACTCCTGCTTCATGTCAAGCAGAGCACCTCAATGGCCCTCTTCAAACACAACCTGGATGATTGGATAAGTAACTGTAAATTCACCTCAGGGGCTCCACCTATGTCCCTCTTGGACAGGGATGATGGGTGCTGATCGTGGAAATAAGGGTAAAACTTGGCTAGGTTTGTAAGGGCCCTAGGGTCATTAGTCTAGTAACCTCCTATGATCCTATGAAAATATCAAAAATAAAAAGGAAAGTTCTTGCTGCTGAAGAAAGGGGTGATGTTCTAAAAAAAAAAAAAAGTCCAAAGGAAAGATGTAAGATGCAGAACAAAGTGAGGGATAGATTAAAATGAGTACTGCTTTCAATTGCATGCTGACTGTTTTACTAGACTGAATGCAAAGGGCATCACTGGTCCTTTCGACATTTAATTCACTTCAGTTTTCTATACGTGACACTAGCTAATAGTTTCTACCATGGCTGCAAACAACTCGTTCATTCTATACTACCTTAATCCAGTGCATAATTACCAATGAGTTGCAGTCTATCCTGACAATGTATGGGCCCAAGGCAAAGAAACTCATCCTGAACAAGGAACCAACCCATCATAAGGTGAAAGCATACATTCCCCATCAAATGGCATGCACATCTAGTAACAATCTGGAGTAGAAGGAAACCAAAACACTCCGTAAAAAAAACATTTACAGGGAGGATATAGAAACTTCATACAGAAAGTACCCCACAGAAGAACTAAGATCTATGAGTCAGCAGTTTGTAGTCTGTATATCAGCAGATAAAGCTCCAAATTAGATACTGAATCCAGACAAGCTAATTACATACCCACCAAACCGGACTTCAAGAAGGATTTCTAAAATTTCCCTGGCATGGCATTCCTGCTGTGAATAGCTGCTGTCACAAACAAGCTCCAGCAGTTTCCAAACATTCCAAAATTATTTTCTTCAGTAGTGATTTAAAAACTTTCCCTATAACTGAAGTCACCAGTTTTCAGAATGCCTTGTTCATATTTTTCTGAAGGTGAATTAAATCTGCAGCTATCAGGTCTTCAGAACCTTCCTCCCCCTCCACATGATTTGTTAAAGTTAATTAGTGGTATAGTGCAGCTGTGATGAATTCTCCATAACAGAGAGTACAGTACAATCAAATACAGGGATCATGCAGTGCTATTCAGCAGACATGAGAATTACAACTGCAGGCGGACATCTGTCTATATGGGCAGACTTCAACAGCTTTGGACATCCCCAGGATGGACTTGCTGTCCTGCCCATACTGAGGATATCAGGATGAAACCTAGGTAGAAAAGGACAAACCAACAATACTTTCTTCAGCTCTTATTTCCGTGAAGGAGAAATAAAGGAATATACCTCCAATAAGTCCATTGTTTTCAGTCTGTAGGGGTGGTTCTGGGTCATGTCTAAGACAAGTGATATCTTCCTCTTCAGAAAAATGGGATTATAGATAGGGAGAGGAGAAAGAAAGAAACACAAAATATCTTAACTCCAGGGCTCCCAGATAAAAGGAAAAGGGGTTCAGTGGAAGATGGCCAACATCACAACAGTGATAGCGTGCTCAGACATCTCCTGTTAAGGTCAGTTCATCATACGGATCAGTGCTACATTCTAATCAATTATAGATGGGAAGAAAACTAAAGTGGTACTAACCCTAATTATGGGCCTACTGTTGGGCAGCTAGCATGCCATGACTGCAGTGACAAACTCTAGTCTACTCTACTCCGGGAGAAAGAATCCAATTTGTAATGCTTGCAGAAAGTGTGAATGGATGTCCAATTGCCATTTCACAAATCTTAGTTGTCTAATTACATCCAGCAGGGTGTTCTATAGCCTAGATAAAAAAGAGTGGCAGCTGGATGGTTCAAGGGCATCTCTGAGATTACTTTAAGGCATAAAAGAAGGACTAAACTTTAATGCCATCCTGTTTCCTTCAGGCCAAGTAAACCACTGTAGCCATTAGGGTTTGGAGCTCAGATATTCTAGGAGTACAAATTAAAAGCACTAGAAACAGTATTCAAGGATATCTTATTTAACTGGTGCCAGTCTGGGTCTCAATAACAAAGCTGAGGTCCAGACTTCCAAGATGGCTATACTCTGGTCAATAGGTTGATTTGAGCAGTGGAAAAACAGAAAATATGTAAATAATGATAGTGAAATTGTCAGTTTAGGAAATTTCAGTTACTGGCTACTAATTACACTGTCTTGATGCCAGCAAAGATGAAATCTGAACAACCCAGGAAAAAAATGAAACGGGGGGGGGGGGGGGGGCAGAAAATTCAGGGTGGGAAAATCTTGCAGTTGTTAAAAAAAAAGTTTCTACTTTGTTACAAGAGATGATTTAAAAAAAAGGCAGTTCAAGTTTCAGCTTTGCTACAACAGATGGTTTCCAGTAATTTAGAGGAAAAATAAATCAAAAGCATTTAGAGGTGTTTAAAATAAATGACGTACTGAAGAAGTGCATTACTTCAAATAAAAGGTTGGAAAAGGTAGAAGCTAACTATTCAAATGAACTGATAAAACTGTAAAAAAATTAGGTTTACTCTGGCTGCTCTGTATTCTAATTCCATTATTTTTGAAACAGTTCTTGAGAAATCTCATACTCAGTCTTTTCTTCATTTTGATCTCTGAGATTTTCTGCTGTACCACAGAAAATGGAAAGAACAGACTTATTAATTTTATGTAAGTAGAAATAAGCAACCAGACTGGTGTTCAACAGCAAGATTTGTTAACTGAGACAGCCCATGAGGAAGCAGTCAATACCTATATTACTGAAGATGAAAAAAGAAGTGACTGAGAAGGACTGCTATTATGTTGATTTTGTTAAACTTGTGAGTGAACTGTAAAGCATATATACCTAATTTACCTAACTTCATGTCACTAATGTTTAGAGGAATACTGAAGAGAACTCTTGAAACATTTTTTGTTCCTATTAATCTCTGCAAAAAAAAAACATGATATAAATTGAATGCTACACTGTGAAGCAGTTTTGTACAGTGTGCTGTCAGAAGGGTATTTTAAATATGAGGTGGGGGTATACACTAGCAGTGACTGCAGTACATGTTAAAGCAAGTACTTTTTAGTTGTAAGATATTCAAGCTTGACACTAACAAGTTATGTAAGTCTGGAAAGAAGCAAGTTAAAGTTAACATAATGTGGTGTTAAGGGTTGCTGAGGTGAGGGTGGGATATAAAACGGTATTGATCATATTATATTAAGATAATTTCCCTTGTTTTTACATGGGTGGATGTCTAAATTAATGTCATTTGCTTAAGCTACAAACACGGTTGCTTTTGATCAAACGGACTTGAAAAATATGACAAAATGATGAAAGGCATGGTTCTTGCATATGCAAAGCTATTTGCTTATTTTTATCATCAGCAAATGCTTTGTGCGGGAGACGAAGTCTACAGGTGCAGTTTGTACACTGTTCTGAGTGAGATTTACAAAGATTCTTTCATGCACCTACAAAGTTGTTCTCTTTTTTCTCAATGCTGACAATCTGCTTGCAGATGAGCTGTCTGCAGGTGCAAGCAATTAATCTTGAGAGGTCTGAGCACTCTTTGTTGAGAGAAATGTAGTCTTAATACTTCACTGCATTTAACAGTACAGTTCACAATTTAGTTTACTTAAAATTGGGCACTGCAATTTTTCTTAGGGCTAACTGTTAATATCTACTGAAACCAAGCAAGCTGTTTTTCACATCTGGGAGAAGAACACAGAAGAAAATACAGACTGCAATCAGTAAAAGTGGGAGCACAGACTAATATGCTCTTTAGCAAGTGTAACCATAAGTTTAGATTAGGTAATGCCTGCAAGTGCAACCAATGATTTGAGGCAAAATGCTCCTATCTACAGTAGTTGAAAATGTACATAGTTTTGTGTTGGTGGAGTTAAAAGGGGATTGGGGTCTGAAAATATATGTGTTTTTACTGAAGCAAAATGTTTTGAAAAACTGACATGTTTAAATGAAAATGAGACAAAGCAACTGCAAAACAAATCAGCCTGCCAAATATTGTGTGCATGTAAACCAAAAATTAAAAAAAAAAAACATTCAAAAGTGTAATAGGCAGGAGTAATACTTTTCTGTTACAATGGCTATTCTGTCCATATTACCATAAAATGTAAATGACCTTACAGGTACAGACAACAAGCAAAGAATACTGAATTATATTAAGAAATGTAGGGTGCAAACAGCAATCTTACAGAAGACACATTTACAAAGAAATGAGCAAGTGAATTTAACAAAGAGGGGATTTCAGGATGGATATTCTGCAGAATATCAAGGACAAAGAAAAATGAGAGTAATAATAATACGGATTGCTAGAGTGGATCCACCAGTGACCGAAGAGAAAAAAAAAACAATAACAGGTTTGTGGTAGTAAAGGGGCATTGGCAAGGGAGTATTATGTTAGATGTATTTAGACTCCACCAAAAACTACTCTTATGGAGCTTAAGAAAATTCTGGGAGAAACAATCAACCTTCAGTACAGACTGTTACTTGGGGATGTGAACTGGAACTTGATTTACAAAAGTGAGTGTGAATCAGGGGGACCTAAAAGGAAAAATACAACAAGAAAGTAGAATTTTGAAAAAATATATGATATGGAATATGTGAATTCAATGAGCAATTCAATAGCCACATTATTGTCCAAGGTATAATAACTGGGCAAGACTGGACAGAAAGTCTATCTCACAGAAGCATGTGAATTTGTTCCGACACCCATCCAATAACTATTTCCAATCATGCACTGATAACAACTATAATAAAGATGCAAGGTAATGAAGTAAAAATAAAACAGCAGGGCTTTCTTACTTAGCTGTTAAAAACAGAATTTGAGAAATGGGTAGTAGAAAATTATATGAGTTCTATTGGGAAAGATAGAAGTTTCTTCAGAATGGGCAGCTACTGAGTGGGATAAAATATAAATTAAGTTTAAAAATTGGGTAGAAATAAAATAGAATATATTGGAAATAAAAAAACAGGAATTAATTGGAGGGCCTTACAAAAATATTGCAGAATAAGAGGAATCTTACAAAGCAAAAAGAAAAGTAACTGCAGCATGTTAATGGGAAGTAAATAAGCATTTGGATGATAAACGTTGCTGTTAAACTACCTTTTTGATAACTCCAGATCATATCAGAAAAACTTAGGCAACAGAGAGTAGAAAGGGTAGTCGCCAAACTTAGACTATGACAACAAAAACCACCACAGATCCTACAGAGGTATTGAGAGATATTTTGGAAATTTTATGAAAATTTCTATATAGCAGAGGAATGTGGAAGCCATGAAAAGGCATAAACTGAAAGATTTATGGAAGACTTAATTATGCTAGGGTTATAGAAAGATGAGATTCAACAATTAATAGTTAACATAGAAAGAAATCAGATACAAATGCTGATGTAAAATCAAACAACAGGGAGGTCTCGAGGAACAAATGGTATGAGTTACCCAAGAGGGTAAAGAGAGACCCTTCAGACCCAGCATTATACAACACATTTCAACATTAAACCTTGATTATAAAGTGCCTCTGTCTGTATTAGACAACAGAAATGTAACAGAAACATTTAAAGGTACAAAAGCAAACCATTCAGTTGCCAAAACTGGAATATAAGGAGGCGGTATACTTTAGGACCTTGGTTAAATCCTTGCTGTTCAGGGATTGAAATCAGACAACTTTCCAAATACAGGTAAATATGGATGCCTTTGAAGGAAAGTTGAGCAAAGGCTACAGTTAATCATTTAATGAAAACCCTGGAAAAAATGCTGTGCCTAAAAGGCAAGATGAGTAGGACGTGGAGAGTCCAACCAAGGGACCTGAAGAATCTCTTCTGTCTTCTGTATGGGATGTAAATTAATCATCCACCTCTGGTGTGGTCAGAAGGGTCTTCAGTAGTACCAAGGTGTGCAGGGTTTACACAACAGCGTCTTTAACTTTATGACCAGGATTTTTTTACTTGAGATCCAAAATAGCACCCCCTAAGTCATCCTTTCTGGTCTTAAACAAAACCCTGTCCCATTTTCATCTGGAAAGGACAATTTCTATGCCAACAAAATCAGAGAGGAAGGTGCAAGTCTAGAAATGGCTCTGCCAAGGAAACATGGTCTGCAGGCACAGCAGTGCTTTTATAGGTTTATAGGTAGGTACTAGGCTATCGGCCCAAGGGCCTACGTAAGCCTAGCCAGCAAGGTTCCATAGCTTACACCACCCAAGAAAGTTATTTTCCTGTGCCACTGTCCAGCAGAGACACAGAAGTGATCCCTGGGGTGTATTTCCTATTTCCCATCCACTCATCAAGATTTTTTCTTGAAGAGTGCTAATGAAGAACTTTGCTTGACATAGATGGGCAGCTTGTTCCAGAGTATAGGAAGTCTCTGGGACAGGAATCTATCCCTCCAGCATGTCCTGTTTATTGTGGTGACAAGGTTTAGGTCCCTAGAGCATGTAGCTCAGAGGGATTGGGATTTCTTTAGGTGTAGCATGTCCAACAACTCTAGGTTTGACATAGCCTTATATGTTAGGCAGAGATCACCTCGGAGTAGGCGATATACAATGGAGTAAAGCTGGAGTTTTTTGAGGTGGTCAGTGTAGGGCATTTGTTTGAGGCCAGTAATCCTCTTTGTGAGGTACTTCTGTGGCCTTTCCAGCTGCTGCAGATGTCTTGTGAGGTACATTCCAAAAGGGGCATTGCACTCTATAATGGGTCTAATGAGTGACGAGTACAGGGGAACAATGACCTCTTTTTTCCTGGATGAGAACCTTTTATGATGAGGTGTGCCACATAGAAGGACTTCCTGACTACTGTGGCGATGTGACTATCAAAGGAGAAACTACTGTCCACCTGTGTCCCAATGTCTCTTATCACGCATTCGGTGTTAAGTAGACTGCTGCCTATGTGGTAAGTTCATTGGTACAGAGTTTTTACCAAAGGGGATGACAATGCACTTTTTGGCATTGAGCTTGAGGCCATGGCTCTGACACCAGGCATCTGTCTCAGTGAGGCCCTTCTGTAGGATGTCCACATCATTTGGGGACTTAACTATGGCTCCTAGTTTGCAGTCATCTGCAAACTTCATTAGCCAGAGGCCTTCTGTGTTAGCCTGTACTTCAGAGAAGTAGATACCAAACAGGAGAGGTCCCAGGACAGAACCCTGTGGTACTCCACTTGTCACTGCTTTGAGGTCAGATTTGGAGTCTGCAACTTTTACAGTGTGGGTTCTGTCAGTGAGCCAGCTGGCAACCCATCTTGTGACGTAGGGATTTATACCTAGTTTAGTGAGTTTAGCTATAATTCCAGAATGGGGGATGGTGTCAAAAGCCTTGGCGAGGTCAAGATAGGCTGTGTGAACCACCTTACCCTCATCCACGGCTTTGGTGACTGTCTCAAAGAAGTCGATCAGGCTCAGGAGGCATGAACTGCCTTTCACAAACCCGAACTGGGTGGGATCCAGAGTTTGGAGGTTACCAATGTCTTTGTTTATGAGTTCCATGATGATACGTTCCATGGCCTTGCAGACCAGGCTCATCAGGCTAATAGGTTGATAGTTCCCAGGATCAGTGGGAAAGGTCTGCATCTTGATTTCATATGCTGAAACAAATTCCCTTACTTTAATATCTGTGGTCAGGCCTCATCTCTGAATAAAGTCACCCTACAAGGTTGTGAAAAAGTCTACAGGATTAGTACAGCTAAAAACACTTTATCTAGCAGACCTAAAAGAGACATTCTCTCTGATGCACTTCCTTTGAGAGAAAGTCTTTTATTTTTAAAGATGCAAAACAGCGCCCCCCCAGTTCAACTCTGAACAAAAACACTTGTCCATCTACATATTTAACTGAATAAACTATATGAAACGTCAACAAAACATCTTTATTCCTCTTACATGGAGGGTGACAGAGAGAAACTCCTAGATCTGCTAGCTAATATGATTTTATCTGGGCTAATCCTTCATACTCTTGTTTCTTGTTAATCCTGTCAACCTCTGGGTCAAATGTGGGATACCGTCCTAACTTGCGTTTTCTGGATTACCTTTGCCTACTATGTTGTCGAGAGGAGGAAAAGGGGAGATGGTACAGTTGGGATGAGGGCATTACATTTAGGCAGGCCATAGGAAAGACTTTCTTGGGAGGGATGGTGACCAATACCCAATAATCTGTCCTCTTTCCCACACTGACCTCTGCCTTCTCTCTATAAACACGTCTTTTTTTTTTAATGCTCAAAATCTGATTTTTTTTTTTTGTTTTGTAAAATAGCCTTTGCCTGATAGTAAGGCTCTTACTATATTTATGAATCAGTGAGTGGAAAGAAATCCATCAGTGGCCAATTCTCATTAATGAGGAATCACACTGTAGCACTGATCCTGATTTTTTTTTTTTGTTTTGTAAAATAGCCTTTGCCTGATAGTAAGGCTCTTACTATATTTATGAATCAGTGAGTGGAAAGAAATCCATCAGTGGCCAATTCTCATTAATGAGGAATCACACTGTAGCACTGATCCTCTTAAGGATAATCAGGGTCCACTCCCCTCTACTCTCTAGTGTTCTGCACTGAATTCCACTGGGATATGTTGCACCATCTTGCTTACGGAATTCTTCCATGACTCTCTTTTCTTCTAAGAAAAGAACAGGATCAACCTCCTTCTCCCTGTATTTCTAATGACAGGACACAAGTGTGTATTTTATCATATATCTTGTAATGTGTTTAATCCTAAGACCTTTAGTAAACTTGAACTTTTGTGAATACTGAGCAGAACTATTCTCTTAGTAGCTGTCCATTTTTACCATCCTCCTGCTCTGCTTACTTGCCTGCATTAAGATTAACTGCACTACTTTTTGTCTTTTGTTAACTTCTCATTTAGGAATGACAGACTCATGAAAGAACTGATCCCCTTACTTTCAATATGTGCATTTACCTGATTACATTTTTTACTGACTATACATGCATGTATATATACATGGGTGTGGAATTTTATTACCATTTTAATGGTATTTTAATTTATTGATGCCACTTTTAATTACTATGCATGCCAACTATTTTCATTTGTGCTTTTCTTTACCCCTTGGAAAGCTGTATCCCAGGTGAAAGAATATAACAGTGTTGCATTTCTGTCACTTGATTTCGACAGTTACTTTTAGCATGGTAGTTTCATCTTGTACATCTCTGCTTGTGTGTCTACTATGATGTCCCCAGGATAGTGAATCATATGTATTAATCACACAAAAACATAATTCCAATATAGAAGCAATGTAAAGCTTTTTATCAAATGTAACACCTTGCTTCTCCTGAAACTGGGGAGGGAGTTGAGTTCAGCTCTCAAGTTAGATTTCATAGCCACATCCATCAATATCAAAATGGTATTTGCACCAGGATTTTTTTTTTTACATTTACTTTTGACTAGGACCTTATAAAGATTGCCCAGTTTCTTTAACAAGGCTCTCGTAAAGGCATCCTTAAATGTCTGGATAACCACTGGAACAGATGTGAGCCTGAGGTCTTCTATAATCAAAAGCTCTAAATGCCTCTTTTGGTAGTCAGGAAACTCACTGCCCTGCTTTCCACACTGAAAATGTTAATTCATGGGCTACATGATCTTCTCAAAACACACACTTTCCAGTGGAGAGTGGGTCTAGTCTAAACATGGCAGATCCTTCTCCTCTAGCTCTAAACTGAGTGTCCCTTCTTGGAAAGTGTTCATTCTTCTTTCCTCTGAAAGGGCCACAACTGCAGCACAGGTAGAGTTTTTAGAAGGGTTAACAGTCACACAGCCAGTCTGCCATATTCCTCCACATTTTTTATAATTAAAACAGACTGGAGCTGAGGCAAGCACCGAAGGAGTGATATCTGAAGGTCATAGTGACACAACTATAGGTTAAGTGCAAGAATAAGTCTGCCAATAAAGGCTGCTTCCACTTCTCCAGTGTTTTAGATTAAAATTGCAAGAAACTCTTGTTGGAGGGAAGGATGCATAGTTATCACAAAGAAATCACTCTGCTGTGCAAGACCGATGCCTCTTGCAGATACCCAGGAATTGGCATCCTGCATTGGCACACACTACCAATACATGTTTGGGTTCTGATGCACTGACCGATTCAAACAACTAAGGCACATGGCACAGGAGAACAAAGCTGTGTCCCTATACAACACACCCTCAGAACTGTGTGGGACGGACTGGGTATGAACAGCCACTTGGTCCCTGTCCGAGGGCTCTTCTTAATGTTCCTGGACTATCCATATGTCCACATCTTTGCTTTTACTCAGACTGTTTCTTTCTAATATTCCAGGCTCAGAAAAGTCTGTATGGCAGGAGGAAGGATACACATCCTGTCTCAAAATAGTACAAGAAGTCTTCCGTGCTGCAAAAAGGTCTTAAGATTATGGATATGAAATAACTAGGTATTTTGACTGAAAGTCTTGTAGTGCTTACACAGATGTGTCTTTGTCCTCCTCAAACACAAAACAAGCACTGTATATCTTAGCCTCTCAGGGACTCTGTCTTCTCCTACAGGTACACTCTTAGTATGTATTTTTTTTAAATGGAGGACATCACGGACCACCAAAAAATGTAACCCCCCCCCCCAAAAAAAAAAACAATGAAAATGCCACAGACACCTATAACTCTAAGCCTCAAAATGGAAACTGCAAAAGACCAAAACTAAGGTACTTTCTCTTTAAGTAAGCTGAAAGGAACTGGCAACTGTACATTTACTGAAGTAAAAATGAAGTGAAAATGGCATAGGCATTCTCACCCTCTTAGTAGCTGAATATAATACTGATGTCCTCAACACATGGAATATCTGACTGGTACAGAACAGACTAGTGAATAGCTGGCATTTGGTTGCTAACACCAGTTTACTTACTACTTTCTGCATTGCTTTGGCCCTGCTGCCTGTTGATCATATGCCCTTTCAGCCAACTGCCCCATTCATTCCACCATTACTGGGAATGAGGGCTGACTGCGGCATTCAGATTTTTTTCTGTTTTAGTGCTTATTTACACCTGCCTAGCAACAGCCTGTGGTTGGGATGTGCAGTAGGTCCAAGCCAAAATTAGAAACTAGTTTACCTGGGTTATACTCAATGCTTTATCCTGAAATGTATAAGGAACGGCTCAGCAGCAGTGATCCTTATGATGAACATCTGCGGGGTGATTGTGTGTGTGTGTGTGTGTGTGTGTGTGTGTGTGTGTGTGTGTGTGTGCGTGTGTATGCACTTGTGTATGTACACATGCATGCGTTCATGTGTCTACTCATTGCAAGCCCCAAAATTATTTGGATATCAATGTAATGCTAAATGAAAATACTGAAATGCTGGACTCCAAGAAAATATCAGTTGTGTGGAAAGAAGTTAACACAGTGGTAACCAATATGAAAACCCTATAAATAAGATTAAAAATTACTATGTGCATACCACTTCAGGAAAGAATAAAGTATAACTCATGAAGGTTCAGTTATTCAGAAATGAAAATGCAGTAAAAATATGCTTTTCAATACTGTAAATTTATGTTCACTTACCCTTTGCCAGCTTTTCCTATTAACAGCGAATTCACAAACATTGTGCATAAAACTGAAGCAGATGGCAAAACATGTGCTGGTGTTATTAATAACTGCAAAGGAAAACAAGTGTGTCATATCACCTATGCATTGACTAACAGGCAATAAGACAGGCAAAATACATTTTAAAAGTCAGGCAACCACAAGTTCACACAAACCTCCCCACACTGACCACAATTCAGAAAAGGCAAACTTTTAACAATGATAGAACGTAAAATGTTAAATGATGTGTGGTTATATGCAACTACTGTTAAACGGTAACACTAACAAAGAAAAAAGTAATCAGTCCCAAATGGTAATCATTTTGGTTTCCACTTTTAACTAGACAGGGGTACAACTCTGACAATCTATTTAAAAAAATAAATGCATTAATTTGCTGATATCCGCTTTATTCTACTCAGGGTGATGGAGGAGCTATGCCCCTTCTCAGTGAACAATGAGTCCTGAACAAAATACCAGCCCACTACAGGATGCAAGCATGGGTACACATGCATACCTATGGGCAATTTGCAGAATCATTAATTCACTTACTAACACGTCTTTGGGACAGGGAAGGAAACTGATTCATCTACAGAATAAAACGTGATCCCAAGAAGGACATGCACATGTCACACAAAAGACATCCCAGCTGGGAGCCAAACCAGAAGACTAAAAACTGTGAGGAACCAATGCACCACTGTGCCAGCCACTTAAACAGGAAGGTAAAATACAGGTGGCCTATCATTATCAGAAAAAAGCTGCTGACTGGTAAACTGTTGATCACTGAATACCACTTTTACGAAACAATGCTGAACACTAAAATGCATTTTATATGTATTGTATACACACGTGTCTGCAGATGCTGCCCGATGCCACTTACAAAAAAGATAATGAAATGCAAGATCGACGTTACACCCCAGTTTTTCTTCTAAATACTAAATGAGCTGTGCATTAAGATCAGGAAACAATAACTGAAAACAAATGTGCATGAACATATGCATGCCAAAATAACACTGATGAAAAATATTTTGCCTAGTGAGCATACACCTCTGCCAAGACAAGCAAACATCATCACATACTCATCTTGTGGGAGTCAAATGTTTTCACAAGAGCAAAGTAAAATACAGATTAAGCAAGCCAACATTTACAAAGCTTTCAGACTTGCTTAACTCATTAAGAACTGACACTTTTACACACGATGAAAATGCAATGAATAAACTTGGAACGAATATGGAAGTACAAGACTCTGCATTTCATTACTACTAAAAAAACATTTGTATTCTCACCTCTCGGATGGCAACTGATCCTTTTGGTAACTGACTCTGAACTGCAACATTTCCAGTTTCAGCATCCAGCCTTTCCTGCTGCAGTTGCCTATGTTTTCCAAGCAACAAGTAGAAGGGGGTCATAGGCACATTCTCTTCTATTACTAACTAAAATAAAATAAAATAAAATAAAATAAATTAGATTAATCAATACATGGATATAAACAGAAAATACAGTTTTGTGGGCAACTTTTTCATAACAGTAGATGTTCAAAAGCAGTTATCACTACATGGGTTCTCTGCCGCTGGCTGAATCTAATGTCCAGCCACTACGCCATAAAGAAATAGCCCTAAACAAGTGAGAGATCATCTGAGCAATCCTGAATGTCTTTATGGTACAAAGGAATTCTTTAACAAGAGTTGCTTATTACTCACTGAACCAAGTAGTTAAACCACTGCAAAACTAACCAGTCTACACCATTCAATAGCAAGACAAAACGGAAGGCATTGAATTCTTTAAGGCATGTTCTTGCACAACCACATGCACTGAAGAGGAGGGGGAATCCTATGGTCAGTCTATGAACCCACGACATACTCAAAAAAGGAGTTGGCATTCCTGTTGGTCACCTAGGTACGATACAGAGGTGAATAAAAACAGATCAGTACCACCCCCATTCTGTCTCATTTTTGGTGTCAACACAAAAACTTAGGGGGACACTGGTGCTGTTACTGCAATGTAAGGATGAAAACTATTATCTAACCAGATCCTTGCTACAAATGCAAGGTCACTCTCAAAGGAAATACGATGAAACTTACAGGCTTGTAACAGACGAACCTTCCCACAAACTAGACCAATGCAGCTAAACTCTCTGTACCATGCCCAAGTTGGCTATGAGCAACTTTAGGGTAGTTCGAAGCACACAGCAATGTTGCATCAAGACTCATTTCATACCAAGGTGCTGTCCAGATGTTATGGCCATGACCTGCATCCTTCTGAAAAGGAGTACTTCCACCAACATGCTTCTATAACAATGTTAAATGTAAAGCTTCTGAGAGAGAGAGAGAGAACAAAAATTTCTGTAGAAATTTAATATGTAGCAAGGTCGGTAACATCAGTCAGCGGTCCCTGGAATAATACAGCAATCTGGGATTTAATTCCTTAGGGGAAAATAAACATTAGTATATGGCAGTTACGGACCAATATAGATATTCTTTGTGTGAACATAACACATAAAATTGTATCCAGAAGGTATCATCTGACTCCAAACGAAAAGTCTCTGGCTTAAGCAAGACTTTATCCTCACAGTTCAGTAACAGTGATGTAAATACACTTTACAGTAGACTATATTTTCCCTAGACTACAGCAGAACCAAAGAAAAACTCAACACATGCATCTAAGTTCAATACAAGGGAGGGACTGCATCAGAAAAATGGCCAAAAAGGGAAATCAGATTCCCATTTGTGGGCTGCGACCCACAATCCTAAGGAAAAAGATAAGCTAGGAATCATCTATGTGGCAAGCCAGAGCCGCCCCCCCCCCCACCTCCCCCCGGTGGTGAGCCAGTACTCATATTGTGGAGAGAAAGGTATATCCAAGGTGGCTGGAGTATAAGCAGAGCAGTACTGGTGTTCAAGAACAAAGCGGACATTCACAACTGTGGGCAGTATAGAGGTTATCAAACTCTTGTCACATTGCATGAAAGTTCTGGAGACAGTGATTGATATGCTGAGTAGTAGAAAGTAAGATGGGAGATGAGCAGTTCAGATTTGGATCAGGATGTAAAACAGGTGACCCGATGTTTGCAGCGAAAAAGACAGTTGAGAAGAAGCTAGAGTCCAAATGGGCATTCCTAGACTTGGAGAAAGCATATGACAAGAACCAAAGAAAGCTGATTTGGGCAATCATGCAGTGGTTTGAAATCTAACACTTGTAGAATTAGTGCAAGCTATGTACAAGGACCCAATGACTTAAATACAAACAGTGTTTAGGCTCACAGAGGGGTTCCCAGTGGGAGCAGGTGTGCATCAGGGTTCAGCTCTGTGTTTACTGCTGGTCATAATGGTGAAGGAACACATTATCAAACAGATCAACAAAGCTGCTATATGCAGATGATGTGGCATTGCAGACAGGCTCTGAACAAGAACTTCAGCAAAGAATAGGGGAATGGAATGCAACATTGAAGGCATATGGGATGAAAGAGTACAGATAAGACAGCTGTAATGGCAGCAAATGGAGGAGTTCAGAAGAAGCTGAGGCCTGAGATAGAAGGGGAAACAGTAGAACAGGTTAACAGCTTCAAGTATCTGGGTGGGGTGGCTGAGGAGAAGAGAAGTCAAAGCTAGAATAAGAAGGGCTGCAGCCAACTGGCACAGTGTGTCAGGTGTAGAGCATGACATTATGCCACTGAAGCTGAAAATTAAGGTGTACAAAACATGGTGTGACCAGTACTGCTGTACGGTACAGAAACTTGGGCAATAAAGGCAGAGTAGTTGAGCAAGCTAGAGGTGATGGAGATGAAGTGCTAGAGATGGGTGGTAGGGTGCACACTGTGGGATACACAAAGAAATGAGGACACAACAGTAAAAGCCAAAGTAGCTCAAACTGCAGAAAAGGTCAAAGAGTACAGATTACAGTGATTTAGGCACACATGCAGAAAAGCAGGAGACAATCTGGTGAAGATGATTTGGGGCAGACAGGAAGAAGACAAGAGGAAACAAGGGCCCTCAGCCAAGAGGTGGATGAACTGTGTGAGTGAAGACCTACGACAGTCAGGCATGAGTGTCAAAGAAGACAGGAGAGCAGCACTGAACAGAGAGGGAGAGATGGTGACAGTTGACACAACACCCCAACTCCATGCAGAAAATGGGAAAAAGGGGGGCTGCTGATAATTTTCTAGTTGCAGGCTTTATTGTCTCCATTTGTACCTACTGCATATCCTCACAATATCTCTGAATAGCACTGTATTGCGGATGAATCTGGCTCAGCTTCTTTGAGCATTGCAATTAGTCACATAATTCAGTATATAAATCTTCCTTGAATAAAGAAAACACTGTCAACCCACCATAAAACCGAAATTATTTTTATTATACATAAAAATAAGCACTTTCGTCCGTTTGCTACAAGACTTCTTCAGATACAGAAAAATATCTTAATACCCTACTATCACTTACACTATTGTAAAATTGTTTGATTAATCGTCCAATCAAAAAACTAGTTGAACATCCATAAAGTTAGACATAAGAAACACAAACAATTTTAACATCAAAATTACTCAGGATCATACATATACATTAATCTACAAGAATAATTTAAAATGCAAGAATAATTTAAAATGCTTTTTAAAAAATATTACTTACAATGTTACTTCAATATTATAATTTATCTGATTTTAACACAAGTACACTATTGAGAGACATTTTGTCATTAATGCCAGGGTATTGGACTAAATTCAATCTAATTTGCCAGAGCACTTCCTTCTTTTCTAAGCAAGTTTCCCAATCCCCTCCCTTTAATATTCTGTGGGACCTTTTTTAAGACAAAGAACAAGATTGTTTTTTTTTTAATCCTTGCATTCTAAACTGTGTTTGTTAAGGGCATTCTTCATATCCTTTTTTCTTTAAAGCATAAATATGTTCATAAATTTGCTGCCTGAAAAAACATAAATAAGATCGAAAGGGCATTAGGTTTCTCCCCCTTTTGTACACAAATTACAATTCAATAAACTTAGAACCAAAATTTGTGTACAAAAGGGGGAGAAACTTAGAAAGTATGGTTGAAGGTGGTGATAGACAAAACTATAAAGGAGCAAAGATGTTGAAAATGTGGTGCATGCGCCCAGTGCAGATTTATTTATGAGGGTACTACCATTACTGTAGCATCCTATCCCTGGGTCTTGAGTGGAAATTTAGTTGCAAAACAGTTGGAATGGTTTACCTAGCAGAGTGTATGACCTATTAATGCATTCTATACTGGTAAGACCGAAAGGGCATTAAGGCAGCAAAATCATTCTTAATGAAGCACTGTTCTGCACTTCAGGAAGAGATAGCTAGAGTTATGTTAAATTTCACTTCACGAAGGACCAACATTTCACGTTATACCCCCCCCCCCCCAAAGTTGTGGAACCTCCACTGTACCCATATTTCATTGTTTGAACTGTGGGGGTATCCAGCTTGGATTTAACTGACTCTGCAGTTAAAGGCCTTTAGCAGATGCCCAGTTCCAGAGTCAAAAATACGTATATTTATTTGCATTGTATAAACTGACATCTTGTTATATTGCAATCTGCCCAACACAGTCTTGCCAGCCCACAACATGTGTTTTAACACCTTTACTTTTTTTCTCACTGCAGACATATCCCTATGTTTTTAGAACTTGACCACACTTCTTTGTGCTTCAGTGATGGTTTCAACTCACAGTTGTAACATTTTGACTTCATATTTTTAGCTTTAGTTTCAGCTCTGTCTGGTCAGAGTTCCAGGAGCAGCATACCTGAAGACTGAACTGTACACCACACTGAGGATACAACCCTCCCTCTTTTCTAATAGGTTCAGCAAAACAAGAGGTAATTAAAGGTCTGTATTTTTTTGTCCTATGTTGAGGGACAGCCACATACACATTTCCACTGAGTTTGAGACTTATCGCAAAATTCAGAAGATGAACCAAGATTCATCTCAGTACAGTAAAATATTGAATGCCATTTTTTTTTATTTTGGGACTTCATTACCCAACTTTTTTTTCCATATTTGGACTGTTTTTTTAGAATATTAGTTTAGAGTTTAATTTGCCTCAGAAAATACCAACACTTCATGTTATCCCCCCAATTTGTGCTACCTCCACTGCCCCAGAAAACAGGTGCCTAAAAGAAATTAAGACCTTATCACCAGGCACTCACTTGAAAATGATTATCAGGGTGTATCAAATACCCCCTGTTCTTGTGTGAGTAGTCTGTGAGAAAGTTTGTGGTAACTGCCCCTGACCACATCCAAAAGTAAGGAGAACTACGGTTGCTTGGGCCATAAGGGAGTCACCACAAAAATCTTAGGGGAATACTTCTGAATCTTCAGAAGTAGAAGTACCCTGGATGTTGGTGGAAAAGCAAACAGGAATATTCCTGTCCAAAGAAAAGAAAAGGCTTCCATCCTTCCAGGCCTCCTTGCATGGTGTCCTGAAACAGAATTTTTCCAGATGATTGTTCAGAGAGGAGACAAAGAGGTCTACTTGAGGAACTCCCTAAAGATGGATCAAATCTTGGAAGACCCCCCCCCCCCACAACAAAGTTTCTATTCATGAGAGTATGCTCTGGTCCTGCTCAGCTTGTCTGTCACACAATTTTGTTCTGACAGAATGTAGAATGCCTGTACAGTGAGATTATGCTGTGAAGCTAAATTCCAAACTAACACGGGCAGTCTGTAAAGGGGGTAAAACCTTATTCTCCCTTGCTTGTTGATGCACCACATGACTGTGGTATTATATGTAACAACTTGAAGAAGTCCTGGGAACCAAAGATGGCTCAGAGATTTGAGCGCCTTGATCAGTCAAAGCATCTCTTTGATATTTAACTGCTTGCTTCTGTCCTTGGTGTCCCACACCCCTTGCACTTTCCTGAAAATGTTCCCCAAGCAAAGTCTGAAGCATATGACTGCTTTGGAAGCATGGCGGAAGATGGGGGAGACCTGGATTTAAGGATATCAGTTGATCCACCAACAGAATTCTCTTTTGCCAAACCACAGCAATGGGATTTGAAAAGCTAAAGGGTGCTGATGCTGGGACCAGAAAAATTGCAGACACCACTGTATCTTTCTCATGTGGAGTCTTGTCAGGGTTATAAGAATCATGGATGCCATGATTCACCAAATCCTGAGGTATTCCCTCGCAAGGACTGAAGTCCGAGTGAAAAGCCTTAGAAATATATCCAAATAAAGATCTTTTTTTTTTTCCTGTGGAAGAAAAGCACGTCGAACTGAGGTGTCTAGCTGACATCTCAGGAAAGTACAGTTGTGTACACATACCATAAATGTAGATGTTTGAGTATATTCACTGTTGCAGTCATTACATTTGGGTTATCTGCCTGAATATCAAAGTCTTGGATCCCTGCGTCAGATGCTGTCTCCTCTTCCATGACGTCAGGGGTATAAAACATGCAGCCGACACCATTACATCAGTTTTTCTTGCCCCAGATGTCAGGTGCCCCCATAATGGGAAGCAATTATATATTTTATTTACACCTCCAACAAAAAGCAAACACACCAGAAAGCTGAAATACACTAAAGAAGAAGAAAAGTATAGCCAAGAGAAGTCGGGGCTGGAGGGAGGATAACCAGAACTACAACAGTGAATACACTCGAACAACTACATTTATGGTAGGTGTACACAACTGTGCTGTGTTCTTCGTGTTTCACTGTTGCAGTCATTACATTTGGGTCGATTCCCAAAGCTAAGGAAGGGAGGAGGAAGTTAGACAGCATTAGGACCAGCTATTAAGCCCTGCAATACTGCAGTGGCAAAACCAGCTCTGGATTTACAAAAAAATTGGCATGTGGTAATGCCTGGTGAAGGTATGTACAGAGCTCCAGGTAGCAGCTTCTAGGATGTCCCTGGTAGGGACACCTCTGAGAAAGGCTGTACAGGCAGATGCAGCCCTGGTGGAATGTGATCTTATCTCCTGTGGGGTAAGTTTTCCATGGTGCTTATAACAGAAATGAATGAAATGGGCTATCCACTTAGAAATGGTTTGCTTTGAAATGGCCTTCTCCTCTGCCCCTGCAGCAAAGCCAACTAGCAGCTGTTCAGATTTTCTGAGAGGCTTAGTCCTGTCCAAATAAAATCTAAGTTGTCTGTGCACATCCAAAACATGCAGTATTCGTTCTCCTTTGTTCTGTGGATTAGGGAAAAAAGTAGGTAAATGAATGGACAGATTAAGGGCCACACTAGGCACCACCTTGGGCATAAAGGAAGGATTGGTCCTGAGGGACACCCTGTCTGCATGGAAGATGATGAAGGGCTCCACTGCCACGAGGGCCTGTAATTCAGATACTCTTCTTGCTGAAGTGATGGCTATAAGGAAGGCTGTTTTCCAAAAAAGGAATTTCAACCCTGCAGTTGCAGCTGGCTCAAACGGAGGTAGAGTGAGCTTTTCTAATACAAAGTTAAGGTCCCAGGCTGGGGTAGGTGATCTCCTGGGTGGTCTTAAATTTTTGGCCCCTCTGAGGAATTGTTTTAGCAGGGGGTGAGAGAAGAGGGGTGGGTTCAGTATTATAATGCGCTGAAATGGCAGAGGCATGAATTTTAATTGACGAAAAGGAAAGGCCCTTGTGGAGCATCTCTGTTAAGTACTGAAGAATATGTGGTAAGCTGGGCACCGTTGTGCCCATCCCCTGAGTCTGGCTCCAGGAACAGTATCTTTTCCACTTTTCAGCATAGGATTTTCTATTACTACGCCTCCTTGCCTCCAGAATGACATCTAGCACCTGCTTACTGAGGGATGCTACTGGAGAGCTCAAAGAATTAGCCAGGCTGCAATGTTCAGGGTTTGAAGCTGAGGGTGCAGAATCAGGCCCTCCTGCTGGGACAGCAGGGAAGGGGTCTGAGGCAGGTGCCATGGTTCCAGCAGTGACATACTGCACAAGAGGGGGTACCAGTGCTGGCGTGGCCAGTCTGGTGCAATCAATATTGTCCTTGGTTTGTCCTGTCTGATCTTTAGCAGAACTTTCGAGAGGAGAGGCAGAGGGGGAAAGGCATAAACTGAGAGGCTTTCCCAGGTGAAGGACAGGGCATCCACTTTCCAAGCTTGACTGTGGGGAGTCCTTGTGCAGAATTTGTCCAATTGGTAGTTCCAAGGGGAGGCAAACAGGTCCATCTCTGGATTCCCCCATTTGTTTCTCAAAATATTGAATATCTTTGGTTCCAGTTTCCACTCGTGTGGGTTTATGAGATTTCTGCTTAGGTCGTCTGCCAGTGAATTTAGCTTGCCTGGCAGGAATTGAGTTTGCAGGTGCACTTGTTAGCTCAAGGCTGTGTTCCACACAGCCATGGCTAGTCTGCAGAGGGGGTACGAATGGGTTCCCCCCTGCTTGTTTATGTACCACATAACAGTGGTGTTGTCTGTCTTTAGCAATAATTGTCCTGGAAGAATGTGGTCCTTGAAGGCTGACAGGGAATTCTGTACAGCTAACATTTCTTTTTGATTGATATGCAGGTGCATCTGACTCTGGTTCCATTTGCCCTGAATGCCCTGCCCTGTCAAGTGAGCCCCCCATGCATAGGCTGATGCTTCTCTTGTTAGGGTTTGGGCGGCAGAGGGTAGAGTGATTGGGAGCCCCTTGTTGTGGTAGCAGTCCTCTGCCCACCAAAGGAACTCTGTCTTTATACAAGGAATGATGGGAATCATTGATTCCGGGTCCTGAAAATGTTGACACCATAGGCTTTTGAGATACCATTGTAGTTTCCTCATATGCAGTCTTGCATATGGAATTAGTAGAATGCAAGAGGCCATGAACCCCAGGGCTTGCATGACTTTCCTTGCAGACAGCTGGTCTTTGTGGCTAGTAGTTTGAAGTAGGCTGTCAAATAAACTTGTTTATCTGGCATGAGGTAAGCCATCTGGGAAGTTGTGTTCAAGCTTGCTCCCAGGAATACAATTTGTTGGCAGGGTACTAGATGAGATTTCTTTTTGTTTATGGTGTACCCCAGTGAGGTTAGAAGTTTCTTTACAAATGCCAGATGTTTTAGTAGCATGTCCTGGCTTTCTGCCTGAATTAGACAATCATCCAGGTATGGGTATATTTGAATATTTCTTTGCCTGCAAAATGCAATGACTGGAGCTAGGCACTTTGTGAATACCCTGGGCGCAGTAGATAAGCCAAAGGGAAGTGCAGAGAACTGATAGTGCATGGAGCCTGCTCGGAAGCGTAGGTATTTCCTGCAAGATCCCTTACTGGAATATGCAGGTAAGCTTCCTTTAAGTCTAAGGTTGTCAACCAGACATCTTTGCCTACTATAGGAAGCAGCTGATGAAGTGTTAGCATTCTGAATTTTGGTATTACCAAAAAGGTGTTTAAAATAGAGAGGTCCAGGATAGGACACCAGGAAACTGTTTTTTCTGGGTACCAGGAAAAGTCTTGAGTAAAAACCCTGCCCCCTTTCTTCTGCTGGGACAGGTTGAATAGCCCTGATACGTAGAAGAGAGTGAACCTGTTGTTGAGTCTCTGTCCACTGACTTGGGGGTAGGTCTGGCCAACCATTTGGGGTTGGTAAGGTGTGGAAGTGGAATCTGTATCCTTGGGAAAACTAGATTTAAAACCCATTTGTCCTGGGTAATGAGTTCCCAGTTTTTTGCATGCTGGGCGATCTTTCCCTCTAAGGGAGCAGGCAGTTGAGCAGGGCTTGGAAGGTTTAAGGTTAAGTCATTGTGACATTTTTCCACAGGGGGGTGTCTTACTACTTCCAGCTTTGGAAGTGGGAGCCCCCCCACTGCTTAGGCCTGTGAGTACCTTGAGACTGTAGCCTAGGTGGTCTGCTGTTCCTGGGTTTGGACTGAGAAGGCCTGGAAGAGACAGGGAAGGACCAATTCTTTGAAGGCCAATGCCTAACTAAATCTGGGAGGCTGTACTTGCAGGAAATCTTTAACAGTTTGCATAGATTTAGATTTTTCCTCTATATTTTTAAGGACTTCTTCTGCTTTGTTATCAAACAGGCGGTCTTGGTTCAAGGGAGCATCCAGTAATTTAGTTTTAACATGATCTGGCAAATTTTGTTCCTTAAGCCAAGCATGCCTTCTAAGAACATACCCAATGACAGCAGCCCTGCAAGATGCTTCTAAAGAGTTAAAACCACATTGCAAAGTATGTTTACCAACTTGTTCAGCAGAATGCATTAAATCCTGTAATTCTTTATTTTCAGCACAGTCAGTAATCAACATCATTTTCTGTTTAAGTAGTCCCATAATATGCTGCTGATAGTTTAACATATGAAACTGGGAGTTTAAGGCCCTAATGGCCAAAATAGCAGAAGTGTATACCTTTTTACCCAATCTGTCCAAGGCCCTGGAATCTCTATCATAGGGGGTAGGGTTTTTGGCAGTAGTAGCCTTAATGCCTTTAGGTTCTTGGGAAATGGTCTCTGGGGCCGCAGTAGGATTCTTGAAGAGGAACTTGAGAGAGTCAGGTACTCTAATACCAGTCAGGTTTCCTGGGAGATGGAGGTAAAGTGTCTGGGGACAGGCTAGATTCCAAGTAGGCATCATCTACAATGTCCAGGACAGGAGGGATAGCTAAAGGCCTGTGTTGAGGGAGGAGTAAGAATTCCCTAAGCCTCTTTTTGGAGTCAGAGTAATCCTGGCTTTCCCAGCAGAAAATGCTCCCTCAGAGTGTGTAAGGTTTCACCAAAGGAAAAAGCTTCTGGAGGGGAAGCAGAGGGAATGGAATCCTCTGCATCAGAATCCTCATAGGTAGATAAGGGCAAATCCTGGTAATCAGAGGAAACAGACATATCCTGATCAGAAGAATCAGAAGGAAAATCAGTTCAGCCATTCTTATTTATTTTTTAGGCATATGGGCCTAACCATGTGGTCTGAAGTCGGTTTTCTAGGCGTTAGTCGAGTTTTATATCTTGAAAAATAAGATGGCGTTGGTTTGAAATGCAAGTCTGTAGGCCTGAAATACACCCTCAGAAGCCGGTGCCTGCACAGCAGCTCTAGATCCATCCAAGGTAGAGACATCTGCAGGTTCCATAGTCGAAGAAGCATCTCGCGGCATACCGGACTCCGAATGGGTCTCAGTAGAGGCCTGCGAATCTGAAGTAGCAGGTATCAGGGGCTGCGAAAGCGCCAAAGTACAGGCGAACTGGCAACTAGCTTAACGGAAGCGTCATCGGCAGCTTTGGACTTATGCGGTCCGTCTCTGTCTTTATCTTTACGTTTCTTCGGAATGTCGGTAGTCGGATGGCTTACCGAAGTCACTTCTGGTTAAACAGAGTACCAAAATAATTTGCTGCAAAAATAAACTGATGACAAATAGTTCATGCGTTGAATAAGGCACAAAACCGACAGCTAGGGACATCGTGGACTGGGCCTAAGCAAGGAATGCAGTACGAATGAAAATCTTTATGAGGTATTTGCTTTCCACAGGTAATACAATTGTTAACTTTTACCGACATCGGTTTAGAGCAAGAAAAAAAATCCCCAACGGGGTACTTAGCTTTTTTGAAGACTTTGGTTCTGAAACTCGAAAACAAAAATTTCAGGAGTCGGCCGACCAGCACTTGCGAACTGCTTCTGCTTCGGGCACCGCGCGGCAAGAAAGACTGATGTAATGGCGTCGGCTGCATGTTTTATACCCCTGACGACCTGACGTCATGGAAGAGGAGACAGCATCTGATGCAGGGATCCAAGACTCTGATATTCAGGCCGGCTGAGAGCTACCTGGAGGCAGATAACCCTAATGTAATGACTGCAACAGTGAAACACAAAGAACATCAAAACCCTGTGCACGAAAATCAAGAAAAACTTTTTAATGTTCTCTTGGAATCCCAGCTTGTGTAAGATCTCTCTCATCCAAGAGAGACAGAGATTCCTGGCACTTTGAAAAAAGACTCTTCAAAGATAAGCAAGTCATCTAAATATGGAATAAGTGTGAATACTCTGTAGTCTGCAATGAGCTATGATATTCCAAAGGGTAAGTCAGAGAACTGATAATGTGATCCAGACACACAAACCTTAAGAAACGTCTGAAGTCTAGATGAATAAAGATGTGGTGATAAGCAGTTTTTAAGTCTATAGTAAGAGGGAACAGGTTGTAAAGTGACATAATTTCGGATATGTGCACTATCTCAAACAAGTTTATGAAAGAAAGATCCAGAACTGGTTTCCAAGCATTTTCTTTTTTTTTTTTTTTTGGCACTAGGAACATCCTTGAGTAAAAACCCTCGTCCAATTGGGAAGGAGGAACTATTTCAGTCACTCCTTGGGACAGTATGTGATGAACAGGTGGAAACAGAGAGTCTGATCTGGAGGATAAGGAATGACTCCCTGGAAAAGAGGGATTTCCTCCCACTGCCATCTGTAACACTGATGAATGATTGGACTTGTCCTTGGTTTTGGGAGGTTTCAGGATTCTTTTTGGAGCCCCTTTGCCATTTCTTCTTAAATGTCTGTTTACCTGAATTTTGTCGAGTTTTTATTTACTTATTTTTTTTTGCCAAAACTGGATGAACAGATAGAAACTCCACTGGACAATTTGAAAAAGAAGGGATGAAAATCTTGGATCACCTTGCCCTTTTCATCACACTTTGAACAGCTCTGCAGCATAAGGTCCAAACGCAATCTCTATTCAAGTGAGAATTTAAAATCTCATTTGCAACATATGGGAGGTTCTGAGAATGCAGCCTTGCAAAACTCCTTAAAACAGTACCAGTGACCATAGCCCTGGAAGAAGTATCAACAGTCATACACACACTATAAGCAATGAGTAGTGACCTGTGCAATAGAATAAACTACGCTGTTAAGAGCAGATTTTCCTCACAAGAAGAAAAGTACAGTTTTGTACCTACCATAAATGTAGATGTTCGAAGATCCACATTGCTGCAGTCCTTACACTTGGGTATAGCGCTGTCAAACTGACGCCAGGACGACAGGGTATAAATGCGCACGCCCGACGTCATATCCTCAGTCTTTTCTTGCCCCAGATGTCAGAAGACCCTAAACAGGGTAAGATCAAAAAATTACCAAACACTAAGCACCCCCACACCCAAACTATGTACAATTTCTAACAATTATCTAATAAAGTTCTAACCTAACCACACAACCACCCCTAAACTCAGAGGGGACGGAGGGACTGCAGCAATGTGGATCTTCGAACATCTACATTTATGGTAGGTACAAAACTGTACTATGTTCTTCATCTCACATTGCTGCAGTCCTTACACTTGGGTAGATTCCCAAAGCAGAGGCAAGGGAGGATGGCAAATCAAATAGAAGCAGGAGCTGTCAAAATGCCCTGTAGAATAGCAGTGGCAAACCCAGCCCTAGATTTAGAGTAGAGAGGAAGGTGGTAGTGCTTAGAGAAAGTATGTACTGAACTCCAAGTAGCTGCCTCCAAGATGTCCTTAGTTGACACTCCCCTTAGAAAGGCTGTAGAGGTGGCAGTGGCCCTAGTGGAATGAGGTCTGATCCCTGTTGGGATCTGCTTGCCATGCTGAGAATAACAAAATGAAATGCAAAACCCAATCCATTTAGAAAGAGTTTGTTTTGACACAGGCTTGCCCTGAGTACCTAAAGCAAAAGAAACAAACAACTGCTGCGACTGCCTGAAACCCTTAGTCCTATCTAAGTAGTAGCGTAACTGTCTGTGCACGTCCAAAGTATGCAAGATCTTTTCCCCCTTGTTTTGGGGGTCTGCATAAAAGGTAGGTAAATGAATAGACTGGTTTAAAGACACACTTGAGACCACCTTAGGCATAAAGGAAGGGTTAAAGATACCCTATCCTTATGGAAGATCAAGAAAGGCTCAACAGCCATAAGGGCCTGCAATTCAGAAACCCTTCTTGCAGAGGTAATGGCCAACAAAAAAGCAGTCTTCCATGACAAATATTTTAACTCGGCCGTAGCTGCAGGCTCAAAAGGTGGCAGAGTGAGCTTTTCCAACACATAATTGAGGTCCCAAGCTGGAGTAGGAGCTCTTCGTGGCGGTCTTATGTTCTTTGCCCCTCTGAGAAATTGCTTGAACAAAGAATGAGAAAACAAAGGTGGATCACAGTCATAGTGAGCTGAAATTGCTGCAGCATGAATTTTAATGGAAGAGAAGGACAAACCCTTGTCCAATAACTCAGTAAGATATAAAAGAGCCACACTTAAATCAGGCTCAGAAACATCCACACCCTTTGCTGCACTCCAAAGCAAAAATCTCTTCCACTTGTCCGCATACACTTTTCTTGTACTAGGTCTCCTAGCTTCCATAATCACATTCAAAACTTGTTGAGGAAGTTGAGCCCTGCTATGAGCTAAAACAGGATATGCCATGCTGTGAGATGAAGAGAGTGAAGCTTGACATTGAGTAAATGACCTTCCTTTTGAGACAACAGTTGAGGAATCAAAGGCAGGGGCCACGGTGGTTTCCTTATTAGATTTCTCAGAAGTGGGTACCAATGCTGTCGGGGCCAATCTGGAGCTATCAGAATCATTCTTGGTTTGTCCTGGCTTACCTTTAACAGAACCTTTAGAAGTAGAGGAAGTGGTGGAAAGGCATATACATGAAGATTTTTCCAACTGAAAGAAAGAGCATCCGTTTTCCAAGCTGCCTGGTGTATCCTTTTTGTGCAAAACTTTGGCAGCTGGTGGTTTAGAGGAGAAGCGAACAGATCTATGTCTGGTGTTCCCCATGACACTGTTAATTGCTGAAATACCTGAGGATCCAGTTTCCACGGGATCCATGATTTGCCTGCTTAACACATCTGCTAAGGAGTTCTCACCCCGGCAGAAACCTTGCCTGAAGATCCAGTTGTAAACTGAGAGCAGTTTCCCATAGAATCATTGCTTGTCTGCATAGAGGGTAAGAATGTGTGCCCCCTTGCTTGTTGATGTACCACATGACGGTTGTGTTGTCTGTTAGAATCAACACCTGTCCTGGAAGAAGTAATTCCTTGAAAGCTGTTAATGCAAACTGGACTGCTAACATCTCCTTTAGGTTGATATGTAGATGCTGTAGTCTGGCAGGCCACTTGTCCTGTATCCATTTTCCATTGAGATGAGCTCCCCAAGCTTTGTCTGAGGCATCTGTTGTTAGAATCTGACTTGCCTCCGGGTCACAGAAAGTCCCTTGTTTAGGTGACATTGCTGAGCCCACCACAAGAATTCCTTTTGGATGCAAGGTATTATTGGAATGACAGTGTCCAGATCGTGGCAGTGCTGTGTCCATAGATTCTTGAGATACCATTGTAGCTTCCTCATATGCAGTTTGGCATTGGGAAGCACCAGAATACAAGATGCCATGAACCCTAAGGCTTGAAGGACTGTCCTTGCAGTCAGCCCGGACTGATGCGATAGTTGTTGGAAGTAAAGGGGAAGATTCTTTTGTTTGTCCGGGGTCAAAAAGGCCATCTGGGCTGCTGTATTCAGTCTCACACCCAGAAAGCACATGTCCTGAGAGGGTACTAGACTGGACTTTGTTTCGTTCACAGAATACCCTAGGCATCTTAGCACTGTTATCACATATTCTAAATGCTGTAGAAGCTCGTCCTTGCTCTGAGCCAGAATCAGGCAATCGTCCAAATAAGGGTAGATCTGTATTCCTTTCCGTCTGAAAAAAGCTATCACTGGAGCCAGGACCTTTGTGAATACTCTGGGTGCAGTGGATAAGCCAAAGGGCAATGCAGAGAATTGATAGTGTGAATCTCCAGCTCAGATACTTCCTGCAGCGTAGAGTGATAGGGACATGAAGGTAAGCCTCTTGGAGATCCAAAGTTACCATCCAGTGATCCTTGCCCAGGAGGGGTAACAGCTGTTGCAATGTCAGCATCTTGAACTTGGGGATGTCCAGAAAGGTGTTGAGGATAGACAAATCCAGAATTGGTCTCCACGTGTTCCCCTTTTTTGGTACTAGGAATAGGCGAGAGTAAAATCCTAGGCCCCTTTCTGCCATAGGCACGGTTGTATGGCCCCTATCTGTGTCAATATGGATATTTGTCTGTGAGCTTCCAATCTGTGTTGGGGCGGAATATCTGGCATGCCCTTGAACGGTGGTAAGGTATGGAAATAAAATCTGTAACCGTGGTGAATGATATCCAATACCCATCTGTCTTGGGTAATTAAACTCCAGTTCTCTTTGAAAAGTGTCAGTCTTCCTCCTAAAGGTGCTGTGAGACGTGAAGGTTCTGGCAGTTGAAAAGGTAGGTCATTGGGTCTGTCTGAAAGGGCTGACCCCTGCCCTCCCCTGAAGACTGTGCAGGTGAGCTCCCTGTCCTGGATCTAAAGGAACCCTGAGCTCTGCCCCTAGCACGCCTAGACCTACCCCTAGACTGGGAATCATAAGAAGGGTATGTCCGCTTTGCTTGGCCAGTTTCTGCTAAACTTTGGAGGTTGAACCTGTAAAAAATCTTTAACAGTGTGCATAGATTTAGCTTTGTCCTCCATTTTCTTTAAAACTGCTTCAACAGGCGAACCAAACAACACATCAGATTGTAAAGGGGCATCCAAGATCCTTGACTTAACATGCTCAGCTAAATTCTGATCCCTTAACCAGGCGTGCAAGGACAGTACCAGTAGCAGCCACCCTGGAAGAGGCCTGTACAGCATCAAAACCACATTGTAAGGAATGCTTACCCACCTGTTCAGACACATGTACCAGATCTTGCAACTCCTTACATTCAATACCCTCTGCCAGAGCATCTACCTTAGACTTTAACTGTGAAAGGAGATAGATTTGATATCTCAGCATGTGGAATTGACAATTTAAAGCCCTCATGGCTAAAGTTGAAGAAGTATACACTTTCTTACCCCATCTGTCTAAGGCTCTTGCCTCTTTGTCCTGAGGAACTGGATTTTTAGCCACAGAAGCCTTAACCCCTTTAGGCCCCTGAGTAACTGTCTCTGGATCTGCCCTAGGGCTTTTAAAAAGATACTTGTGAGCTTCAGGTACCCTATAGTATCTGTCTGGTTTAACAGGAGCGGGAGGCAAAGAATCAGGGTTAAGGGAGGCCTCTGCAAAAACATCTTCCACCACAGAAAGAACAGGGGGGATAGCTAAAGGCCTATGCTGAGGTAAAAACAAAAATTCCCTAAGTCTTTTCCTGGAATCAGAGAAATCCTGACCTTCCCATTTAAAATGCTCCCTCATGGCATGGAGAGTCTCTGAGAATGAAAAATCCTCAGGAGGAGAAGCAGAAGGGGTGGAGTCATCCACATCAGAATCAGAATAATGAGAAAACTCCTGTAAATCCTCAGCTGAAGACTCAGAAATATCAGAATCCTGTTCAAAATTCCCAAATTCAGGATCCACCCTAGGCCTTTTGTCAGGAGGGCATAGAACCCTAATCATAGTAATTAAATCTTCAGCCATCTTAAGCATATGTCTCTTGGGCACAGGGCCTGAAGTACTAGGAGGAGCGCCTGCTACAGCTGAACCTGGCCTACTCTTGGAAGAAGCCTTTGTAACAGTAGGGGAAGGCCTAGCCACCTTAGGCAGAGAGGGGAGAACAGCTACCTGAGAAGCCCCTTCAGCCTGGCCTACCTCCTGTGAAGACACATCCTGTAACAACAAAGTCTCCCCTGGGACTCTAGGAAACTTCTGTTTGGGCCTCTGGCACAACCGTGCCCTCTAAAGAACCGACGTCCGGGGCTGGTGCCTCTAACCTAGGCCTAGGTGCTTTGTCCTTGCGCTTCGGAGAATCCGACGGCATTTTGTAATTGCACCGCTCAAGACTAACCTAGCGCAGTCTAATCTCCTCTTTATGGTACGCTTGTTAAATCTAGCGCAAGAGGAACACCCAACAACGCCGTGCTCAGGCCCTAAACACGGTATACACAAGCTGTGGTAGTCCCTATGTGGTATCTGTTTCAAGAAATACAGTTATTTACTTTTTCTGACATCCGGTAAAATACTGAGGCAAGAAAAACCAAAATATTCCCAACGGGTACTTAGCCAACTTGATTCGGTCTGAAACTCGGTTTCGAAAATCTCAGGACGCCAACCTGCACCGCAAATTTGCTTCTGCATCGCAAAAGACTGAGGATATGACGCCGGTCATATACCCTGACGCCCTGGCGTCAGTTTAATGCGCCATGACCATATACTTTGGTATTCGGGCCGACCGAGGACAGCGCTATACCCAAGTGTAAGGACTGCAGCAATGTGAGATGAAGAACATCTGCAGATAAAACATTGCTTACACTTTCACAATTTGTCAGAACCAACTTTAACATACGTGTCTGACAAAAATTCTGAAAACTAAAGTTGCAGAAGTATACACTGTATTCCCATACATATCAATAAACTTCTCATCCTTATCAGAAAAAGTAGGACTGGGATTAATCAAGTGGTTTTCAGCAGTGGAATAAAATAAACTTACAGCTGCTGGGTCAGGTTTGGGAATAGTGTATAAAAATGTAAAAGACTGAAGAACTTTATACATCCTATCTGCCTTTTTAGGGCAGCTGGCTGACTATCAGGTCAGCAGATTACCCAAATGTAATGACTGCAACAGTGAAACACAAAGAACATCTGCAAGCAGTAGCTCATCTCCTCTAAAGCAGACAAAACAGGAGGAATGGGTGTAGGCTCTAGAAAATCCTTTTGTAACAACTCATAGTATTTTCTGATGGACTGAGAAACCTCAGTGCTCTCACTGAAAACACTGGCACATTCCAGCAATGCTATCAGCACCAAAGGGAATCAGACACTGACCTCTGCTCGGAGTCTGATTCAGAAATGCAAGGAAGAAACTATATCTGTTCCTGCATATTCCTGTTCAGATTCAGACTCGAAGCTCTTCAGGAAAAGAGGAATCCCTCTTTCTTTTAGCAGAAGCTACTTTACAAGAATCATCAATAGTCTGAATTAAACCCTGAGCCAGACCAGTAAACTACTCCTGTTCAAAGAAATTTGAGAATTTGAGGAGGACACATGCTTGGTTTTCTCTTTTTTGACAGAAAAATGGGCCAGCTGTGTTACTAATGGCAGCATCTGCTTCCCCAGGGATGGACACAGAATTCTGAAAGGGAAAATTTCCCTGTTCCCCCTCCCAGGACTGACAAGAGTGTCTCCCCTTTTCCACTGAGGGGACCCCGACAGCCACAAAGGATGCGGCTAAACCCCCCCAAGTCCATAGTGGCTGCAGGTGCTACACCAGAGGAACCCAGGGTAAAAGATGAATGGTCTGAGGATACGACAAATGGCCACAGCAGAGTCACCCACCTGAGGCTATGGCAAATTGCTAGCTTGCTGAGGTGGCAAAGACTGTTTGCTTAACTTTTTCTTTTTGCGGCTGGGAGGAGGATAGACCATGAGACTGACAGTCTGTTCCATGAACAAGGTCAAAAATGGTCTCTTTTCTGGGGATGACAAACAGCAATTTGCCAGTGCACAAAAGTTACTTTTTTGACAGAAAACAACACAATAAAAGCACTTAAATACTTTGCCAAAAAGAGGAAAAATAAACGCACTTTCTCCACAGAAAAATGGTTTCAGTTACTTTACACTACTTTTAAAATGGAGGGAAAAAAAAGCGATTGCTCCATTTAAAAATATGTTACAGTTTTGAGACAGTTCTTTAAAACATAACACTTCTAGCTTTAAAATAAGTTTCCTGAGCAGGAAACTAATAAAACACTACCAAAATTAAGAAAAGGGATTTTTTTTTCTTCAAAGGGAACTTCTCTACACAGCAATGGAAAGCACAAGCAGACCATCGATCCACATAAGTCTCAAAGGCCTAGTTTCTGGTGGCAGTAAATCTCTGAAGGGCTTCACACCCAAACTTGCTAGCTCAGCTCGAGCTGCCTGACAGCTTGGACATGTGGAAGGTGCCACATGTATAGGTTTGGAAGCTGGCTGGCTGTTATATCCCTGGCAGGATATAATCCAAATAGTTACGGCTACTGCATCACTGATCAATACGATGAACATGACATATGAAGTAAGAGAGAGGTAATAAATAGTACAAAGACCCAAGCTGACAGAAGTATAAATAATTTTGTCAAACCAGTTCACTGGTGCTGACTGAAGCAGGCTGCTCACAGGCAGGTAAAGGACAAAAACAAAAATAGAACATTCATGCACTTCAACAAAGTAAGGATACCAGAAAGGGGGGATTAACATACTCTACACAATCCTGTTGAGTAAATGGAACAAAAACTAGGAGAATGTGAGAAATGAAAGAACAGTGAAAAGATTTTTAAGGTAGTGCATTGTATGTACAAGCAAGTCTAAACAGGTACAAAGAACTGACAGTGGTAAGATTAAAGCATACCTGAAGTAAACACAAAAACAAAACTAAAGAAATAGACCCCTAAGTCAATTACCATTTATAAAACATGTTCAACAGCAGACAAAAAGGTCACATTAACTTACAGTATTTACATCTTTTTACCACATTTCCAACACAGACCAGCTGATTAGACAAGTCTCAACCCAAGACACATACAGATGGAATGGTATGATAAAAATAGGCAGTGTAAAATCACTTTTAACTAATCTAAACAAAAGCATTTAAGGTGATAAAAAAGAAATGCATAATGAAGTTATGTCAACATACACACAGAGGAGAAGCTCTGAAATGTATATATCTTACATTTACTCTAATTTGCAAAGCTCAGAATTAATAAGCTTTCTGTTGCTGAAGCTTGGCAGCTGCATAATATTTTTTAAGCATCTTTCATAAGTTCGTAGATTGGTACTAGGCTAACTGCCCTTCTGGGCCATTTTAAGCCTAGCCAATTACCTTGTGTGAGAATCATCTCTGTCCCTCATATCTATAGTGTAATCACCTTAACCATTATGCCAACCTCCCACCCCACACCTTCCTAGTATGTATACACACCTGTTTGCTTGACAAGGCAAGTCTGTCTTCTTCAGACTGTGTAGTGAATGTCAATAAGTCCTGAAAAACAAAATGCATTTCTGTAATCTACAAACTGTAGCAAAATATGCACAATGGTGAGTTACATGCATCAGACATTACTTTTTTGTGAGAACAAACGAGTTATGTAGATACCTATAAAACATCTTGAAAAGCATGTCAGTTAACAGGTTAATCACCTTACCCAGGAGGCTTTTCTCATAGTAATACAGAGACCCTTGTCCTTCCACCTCTGACAGAACACTTTTTACCACTGACAGCACAGGAATAACTTAAGGGTAATAACATCTCTGATCTGCTCACACAAGAATACAAACTGCAGATCCAATTAAGCATACTCAAAAGTAACAAGGAAAAAGCCTTCTGTATTTCCTCACAGCTAGAAGCCAAAAAACAGCCTTAAACTGTCCCCATCTGCCACCGCAGATTTGTGAAATTCCATCAAGGGAGAATGAGGGTGGCAGCTTAGCAAGTGCCACTAAGTCATCACTGACGCAGATGTTGAAATAACCCCAGCCTAACAGATTTGGGTGAAGTAACACCTTGAAGTTGGTGAACTCTTATAGAAATTCCTTAACATTTGTCATTTTGTTACTGCATCAGTGACATACTGATAGGTGTTTCTCTCTATGCTACATACAGGGATAACTCCTAATTTAGATTTAAAACATACAGCCTTGCACACCTCCAGTTATGTCACATTTAGGCTGCTGCATAACGAAGACACCAGGCAGCCAGGTGGGGACAGAAGTGGACATCCAGTCATGTCTGTATTATAAATGCAAAACAGAAGTCAAGAGCTACAGCCATCGTATCGCAGATAGACATAATTTAAATACAATACTCTATATGGAGGTAAACAGTTGCAGGTCCCAGTAACTGGCTTGTGATGACATTTCTGCATGCTGGGTATCTTAAGATAGGAATTGCTTTAACAACCTGCAATCCTAAACAGAATCAATGTACTCTATCATGATGCTCACTGTATCTTGTTTGTGCTTCACACCAGTCCTATTATCGATGACTGACTAATGATGACAAAATGTAAAACCGGAGCTAAGAATACTCAATGTGCAATAGGACAGACTGGAAACAGGAGGCATCTGTCACAGACACACCTAACAAAACTGACATCCAGCATTGTGAAGGAAAAAAAATAGTACACATACTAACATGCAACAAGTACAGAGAACCTAGATTTACAAGAATTAATGACACTGAAGTTATGCCTAATTATGGTGATGATGATGGGAGCAAACAGGGATCAGAAATACTGGAGAGATAACCAAAAATGTCAGAAGTCGTCTTTATCAAGAACAACTAAGGCTTTCTAAAGATCAGATAAGGAAATGCTGAATATACAGGTTTCGTCCGGAATGACACAGGGACAACTAAACTGACAAGCAGTACAAAAACATCCTGCAAGTAATAATCCTGCAAGCAGCACAGCCAATATCTCTATTCTCATTAGCTATAGGACACCTAAGAAAAAAACCTCAGTCATTACAATAATTAAATGAAAAATACAATGCAGAAAAAGAAAAATCTTACTCCAGCAGGATTTAGAATGTACAGTGTCATCTAAGATTAGTCAAACTGAGCTGTGAAGACAAGGAACTTTAAATAAAGTTACAAGAAACTTTACAGTGAAAACAGTTTACAATGCATAACTTGGTCATTACATCTGAAAACTAACTTGAAGAGTACAGTACATTATGCAAAGTTTTACAACTGTCCTTGTTTGAGCTAGAACCTAATTATCTGTAACTGCATGCTGGTATTGCACTTGGATTGAAAGGTATAGTGACTAGGACTGTCCCCTCACAGCAAGAGGTTCTCTGGTTCGGATCTTGGCTAAGGTGCTTTCTGTGTAAAGTCTGCATGTCATCCTTGGGTTTGCATTTTTTTCTAAGTGTTCTAGTTTCCTCCCACTACCCCAAGGAATGCAATATGTGGATCAGTGACAAAACTGTTACTGTGTGTGTATGTGTGTGAATAAGAGAGGTAGGGAAGAAAGGAAGGCCTATTAATCGGGTTTCATTCCCCACTTGCCTAGTACACGATGGTGACTGTTCATGGGATTATGAGGACAGTCGTATACAACTCAAAAGCACTGAATGAAGGGGCTACACTTGTATGGCTATTAGACACTATTTACTACATAAAGTACATGATGCACTAACCAAATTATATAAATAATATCTGTACTATTTGCAGTGTGTGTTGCCTACTGCAAGAAGTGCTAATATAGTACTTAACTTACTCTTCTGTTCAAAGCTTTAACTCTTATGATCATGTGCAAGGTTTTCTTTTTCCTACCTGTTTTTGTTGTAATTATGCTCGCATCATGTAAAATACAGATTTATTTTTAATTTAGTTAATACAGTGGAACTCTTTTTATTAAGTATATTAAAATTGCTTGTATTTAATGTGAAAGAAGCGGAGCTCGCACCCAGCAAAATTAGTGTACAAAGCTCTTTATTTAATGCTGCAGATACCACCTGTTTTCGTCCATAAAACCATAGACTTCATCAGAAATACATTAAGTAAAACAATTCATCTTATATACCTGTAAGGTAAAACGGTGCACCAATCAAACACCCACTTCAATTATATAATTCCAGAATTAATTAAAACGTTAAATAAAAACAATTTATGTTTGAAAAATCTATTCACCAAGGACCACGTTCATACAGTAACCCAATAACATTTTAAAAAACATACATTTACCTAAATACAAGTTAAAATTAATTTTGATAACTGTTAAAAACAAAAATATGTAAAATGAACTTCTACAATAATTGTTGTTGTCTTTCGGCTTTCCCTGGTTAGGGGTCACCACAGTGGAACTCCGGTCCGCTAATGATTGGCAGTAGATTTTCACGAACGCCGAGGTGCCAGCTCAACGTTCAACCTTCAACGAAGGCACGCCCATTTACGCATGTCTTTCGAACGCCCACCCAACTGCGGGGAGGACATGCAGACTCCACACACAAGGCACTCCTCCTACAACAGTATTAAATGGAAATAAGAATCCATACAACACTCCCACCTACTGGCCAAAAAGGTAAATGTCATAAATGAACATTAAATAAAGTATTAAATTCAATGTCCAAATGCTTGAAATGTATGTGTGTGTATATATATATATATATATATATATATATATATATATATATATATATATATATATATATATATATATATATATATATATATATATGTGTGTGTGTGTGTGTGTAATAAAATACAATAATAATAAATACGTGTTACAATTTAGCAGCCCTTTAAAAGTGGGGCAATCCTAATATTTTCATTTAGACCTGATGTCATTCCTGCATCAAGGGTAACCTGCCAGTAAAGTTCCCTGTATCCCAACAGGTTTTCCCAATGCCCACCCCTTTAATCAACTTGCACTTGCTCAAGAACAAAAAAAGTGAATTTTGCCTGTTGACAACACAAAGTATGTTTAAAAAGTGCATTTTTATCACTTTTTGTCTTAGTCTCATAAATATGTTCATAAATACGTCTTTTTATCTTTCGCTCCATCTTGCCAAAGTGTGAATGGCCCATAATCTTCCTGTCTCTACTAGGTACATAGACCCTCACACACTGTGCAATGTACTGACATTGGGAACACGTCCCACACTGGTAGGTTCCTTTACATTTACCACTTACAATCCCTTTTCTTTCTTGTTCCTCAAGCAGGTTTTTTTAAATTCCTACCCTTCTTAAAAATAAATTTCAGAGGCAAATTTTTGTCGAAAGGTAAGTCAGTGAACTTCAAAAAATTGTTCCATTCGTTTCTCACTATATTATTACAGTGAAGGAAATCAGTGTTATACTCAGTAATAAGAGCCCTATTAATTTCAAAACTATCCTTTGTTTAATAAATGACCTGGTTGTAATCACTAAGAATGCACAACCCTAACACAGGGCAAAATTTGTTGGCTCTGTTAGAGGAAACATCAACTCTAATCTCATGTAGGAAATCAACCGGGTACCCCTTTTCCCTAAAAAGTCGATCAAGAAAGTCACATTCTATTTCAAAATCATAGTCTAAGGAGGTCATCCTGCTAGCTCGGATGTATTGCCCTCTCACCAAACTCCTTTTTTGAAACATGGGATGGGAACTATTAAAATGTAAAAAGGAGTTTGAATAGGTACTTTTTCGAAAAACATTTGATTTAATATTGGTAAATACAAAAAAACAAAACAGGCGAGAAGACTCCCACAACGAAACTCCTTTATTCACAAGTAAATGGTAAGCGCTTTCACCGGCCAAATGCACCAGCTTCCTCAGACCAAACTCAAACAACTTCAAACTATGACCAGTTGTTATATATATATATATATATATATATATATATATATATATATATATATATACACAGTTAAGTACTTAATAAGCGTACTAATTAATTAACAAGCATAAGACTTAATCAATTAAAACTTTTTTTTTTTTTTTTTTAATCTTTTTAATTGTCAAACTTATAAAGAACATGTCGCCTGGTACACTAGATACCAGGATGACATGTTCTTTTTGTGGAAAGGTCCGAGACAAGCCATAGATCTATTTGTTTTAGAATTATCTAAATTCACCTCTTTTCTGGAATTCACCTATCAGGTGGATGAAAACATGATCAATTTTCTGGACATTTGTCTGAGTAAGTATATTGTTAAAGGCCAATTTAAATCTACAATATACCGTAAACCAACATATTCTAACATGTTCCTACACTTTACTAGCTGCCACCCTTTTAGTCAGAAAAAGGCTGTAGTTAAGGGCCAGGTTGTGAGAGCAGCTAGGATGGTGTCCAGTTTTGATGATTTTCAGGATGAATGTTCCCTCCTTAAACAAATGTTTTTAAGGAGAGCATACCCTGTAGACCTAATAGATCAAGTTGTACAAGAAGTAAGTAGGAAAAGGCATTCAGGACATTTCCAACCTCTTAAACAAGATAAACATGTACAGGTGGGTGCAATGGAAGTCCCCGGAGGTATTGTTCTTTCAAAGACCAGAAAAAAATTTGAATTTGCAAGTTTTTTGACCACATATTCTACTGATGCAAGTAGGATTAAGGAAATCATGTATAAAAACTGGAATATCATACAACAAGATTTTGAGGTGAACAAAAAACTTGGGCATGATTTGTCCATTACCTTTAGAAGGGGTTCTAACCTTAAAAATCTGTTAGAGAGGGTTAAGAGAGTATCCCGGGGGCAACATGGTACCTTTAAGTGTGGGAGATGCCCTCAATGCAAATTTATCCATACCTCTGATAATATTACTATTAGAGATAGGGATTATAAAATCTTGGGTCACTATTCATGTGATTCACAAGGTGTTGTTTATTGTGCTTCTTGTACTCATTGTGATGCATTCTATATTGGTAAGACCGAGCGTAAGCTAAAACAGAGGGTCTACGAACACCAATATAGTATAGCTAGGTCAATAAATACCAATGCCCTTGCAAGACACGTTATGTTGTTCCCAGAGCACAAATTTAGGTTTATGGTCTTGCAGAAAATTGAACAAAGTATCAGGGGAGGGCCATGGTTTTTGAGGCTCGAGGAAGTTGAATTGGAATGGCAAATACAGACTTTAGCTTATATTTTTCCTGGACTCAATGAACAAATATCTATCAAGTGCCTTCTTAAAAAGAAGGCCCTTAATAGATGAATTCCTAATAGATAAAGTTTCTTAATTTGAAAAAGTGTTTGGTAGTAAAAGACATGTTAATGGTTAACAGTAGGAAGGTTTTTAAGGGTTAGATAGGAAAACTGGTATTATTGTCATTAGAATATATTAATGATTTTATATATAAAATTATTATAATTTTTTTTAAGTTTAGATTTTTCGGATGCAGTACAACATGATATTAGTTGAGTTGCATCTTGTATTTTGTTTATATAACAAGTACCCAACATTAATAATTTGGCTTAGTAGTTTGTGTGTTTATATAATGTGGTTTTTAAAAAAAGTTTTAATTGATTAAGTCTTATGCTTGTTAATTAATTAGTACACTTATTAAGTACTTAACTGTGTATATATATATAACAACTGGTCATAGTTTGAAGTTGTTTGAGTTTGGTCTGAGGAAGCTGGCGCATTTGGCCGGTGAAAGCGCTTACCATTTACTTGTGAATAAAGGAGTTTCGTTGTGGGAGTCTTCTCGCCTGTTTTGTTTTTTGTATTTACCAGTTTGTGTTTTTTGGTTCGTTATTTGATTTAATATTCCCATTTTCCATTTTTTCAAGTGATGCATCCAAAAATTGTAGGATGTTCTTGGAAACATTACTTGTAAAATGCAAAAAATTAGTGGTAGATTCAATATATGATAAAACTTCATGTAACTTGTCGTCAGACCCCACCCAAAAAACATAAATATCGTCCAAGAGTCTGAAAGATTGCAACCAATGGTTCTTGAATTCAGATTCCAGTATAAATTATTTTTCCCACCAAGCTAAAACTAGGTTGGCGTATGTGGGGGCACAATTGGCCTCCATCGCAACACCCTTAATTTGGTGGAAGAATTCTCCCCCAAAAAATATGAAGTTGTTAAACAAGATCAGCTCCATCAAATAAAGAACCAGGTGTAAATCATTGATGGAGACCTTACATTTTTCCACCAGTGAGGTTTCCAACCACTGAAGGCCAATGTTATGTGGGATGACAGTGAATAAATCTTTGATATCAATAGTGACAAAAGTCACTTGTTCATAATTTGCATTAGGGTCCACCCCCTTCAAAAATTCCCAAGAGTCTTTAAGTATCTGGGAACTAGTACCACAAAGTTTTTTTAGTTTCACAACAAGAAACTTAGCAAGTGGTGAAGTTTTGGAACCATCGGCCGAGACAATTGGTCTAAGGGGTGGGTCATTTAAATCTTTGTGAACTTTGGGTATGCCAAATATTGTAGGGGTCTTACGTCGAACATTTGTCAGATAATTGAAATCACTGAACTCAAATCAACTTTTCAAAAAGTAGATAATTTAATGCCAAATCAATTTTTTTATAGGCAATATTTATCTTGTTTTTAGAAACCCGCCTGTAAATATCAGTGTCCCCCAATAATTCCAACATTTTTCCTTCACAGATCAAGGTGTTCATGATAACAGCTCCACCCCCCCCCTTATCAGGTTTCATAACTCGAACATTACAATCAAATCTTAAATCATTCAACACATCCCATTCTTTTTGTCAAGGTTGTGCTTTTTGTTTTGTTGTTTTCCGGATTGCCACTGCCTAATACGCTTGTCAACCATTAGCTCAAAGTTTTTTAACTGGGGATGGATAGGGGGATTGAAGGTACTTTTCCGCCTCAAAATATCCACATTGTGTTGTTGATTCTGACCATGAAATACAAGTGAAAGGTTGATTTTTCTCAAAAACAGCTTAAAATCTAATAAAAATTACTAATATAACCTCTAGTGTTAGGGATATATTTAAATCCCTTAGCTAGTAGCTTAAAGTGGTCTTTAGTAAGTGTTATCTCACTATAATTAAAAATATTAAAATTGTTGTAGGTCTGTTTACCCCCTTCTTTGTGAATAAATGGGTTCTGAAGAACTAATATTTCCCCCTCCCCACCCCCCTAATACAGGAAATGGGGGGGGGGGTAGTAAGAAACTCTCTGATTTCGGTTTCTCTCAGACCGCCAAAAGGGGGGTTTTCTAAAGGGTCATCCCCATAATTGTCTGTTTGTTCATACACAGCATCCTCTTCCGTACCATACTGGGTACCTGTCCCTACCCTTTCATCTTCCAACCACTGTTTTTGTTTGACAGTCCCCTTAGGGTCTGGGTAACATGTTTTGTTCGTGTATTCCTTAACATCTCTTTCTAATTTTCCTCTTCACATTACTGGTACATTTATCATCAGTTTTCTCTAGCACCATAAAATACCTAAATTTTTCAGCCTCAACTGTAAATAAAAGGTCTGAGGTAATTTGCCTGTTAAGCAAATCTATCTCCTCGTGCAACACAGACATATTAACATCGTTTTGCTTAATAGTAATTCTGACAATGTCAAGCCCACATTTGTTAAAGATTTCAAGTAACTCTAGATGTAAATCAGAGCCCTTAACAATATTGTTGTGGTATTTGAATACCCGAAGCCCTTTAGGTACAATTTTTTTCTTCAGACATTCACTGAAATACTCATTGTCAATTTGTACTGATTTATATTTAAGCAACAGGTCGGAAAGTTTGTTCAAAGAGTTTTTAAACGTATCTGCCTGTGCAGCTACCCTCTTCCCCGTATTACGGGTGTTAACTTGTTTATGTTCTAACCAAATTCGAAAGTCACCATTACGCAAAAGTTTTTGTTGGTTATTGTTTTCAAACATAATGTCACCTTGTTGTGTAATTTTACACCTGTTGGTTCGAGTCATTCCATCCACCAAATCGCCTCCGTTGGATTGCGAAAAAGAAAGCCTGGGCATACCAATGTCCTCGGTCCTAACTCCTTCGTTCACACCATTATTTGTAACCAGTTCCACGCCACCACCTCGGATAACAGAACCAGGTTTATCACTTGCCCTGCTGTTGAAAGCTTCCTGGTTCCCTGGTAGGGCGGATCTATTGAGAATCAGTCCAACAATTGCGATAACTGTCCGACAAGCTTACGGGTCTCACCCAAATAGTCCCTCCTCTCATCCGTTTGTCGAGGAGAACTGGCTGCGCTCTCCATCTCCAAATGAAAAACTAGCAATAAAACAACCTGGAGTAATTCCACCAAAGGCAACCAGTAACCAGAAAACAAGGCGAAAGATGCGGAGATCGCACCAAGCAAAATTAGTGTACAAAGCTCTTTATTTAACGCTGCAGATACCACACGTTTTCGTCCATAAAACCACAGACTTCATCAGAAATACATTAAGTAAAACCATTCATCTTATATACCTGTAAGGTAAAACGGTGCACCAATCAAACACACTCTTCAATTACATAATTCCAGAATTAATTAAAACGTTAAATAAAAGCAATTTAGGTTTGAAAAATCTATTCACCAAGGACCACGTTCATATAGTAACCCAATAACATTTGAAAATACATACATTTACCTAAATACAAGTTAAAATTAATTTTGATAACTGTTAAAAACAAAAATATGTAAAATGAACGTCTACAATAGTATTAAATGGAAATAAGAATCAATACAACACCCCCACCTACTGGCCAAAAAGGTAAATGTCATAAATGTATGTTTGTGTATAAAATGGGTAATAATTTGAAGATGTACTTAGAACATAAAAATTGTGGAAGGATAAAGGATTATAAGAAACATACAATGAAATGTGGACGGTGCAATCAATGCATATATATTATGGAGGAAGATGGAATATTATTGGACAATATTAACAAAACACGTACCAGATTTAGGCAGGGCAATTGCAATTCTAAATTTGTTCATAGGTTCATAGGTAGGTACTAGGCTATCGGCCCTAGGGCCCATACAAGCCTAGCCAAAAAATGTACCCTGGCTTTCACCACCCAAGAAAATTATTTTCCTGTGCCCCTGTCGAGCAGTGCCACAGAAGTGATCCCTGGGGTGAATTTCCCATTTCCCATCCAATCACCAAGATTTTTCTTGAAGAGTGCTAATGAGGAGCTCTGTTTGACATAGATAGGTAGTCTGTTCCAGAGTATGGGAAGTCTCTGGGACAGGAATCTATCCCTCCAGCATGTTCTGTTTATTGTGGTGACAAGGTTAAGGTCCCTAGAGCGTGTAGCTTGGAGGGATTAGGATTTCTTTAAGTGGAGCATGTCCAACAGTTCTGGGTTTGACATAGCTTTATATGTTAGGCAGAGATAGCCCCTGAGTAGGCGATATGCAATGGAGTAAAGCTGTAGTTTTTTGAGACGGTCTGCATAGGGCATCTGTTTGACGCCAGTAATCCTCTTTGTCAGGTATTTCTGTGGTCTTTCCAGTTATTGTAGATGTCTTGTGAGGTACATACCAAAAGGGGCGTTGTACTCTATAATGGGTCTAATGAGTGATGAGTAGAGGGGAACAATGACCTCTTTTTTTCTGGATGAGAATCCTTTTGTGATGAGATGAGCCACGTAGAAGGATTTCCTGACCACTGTGGCGATGTGATTATCAAAGGAGAGACTACTGTCCACCTGTGTCCCAAGGTCTCATCACATTTTCAGCATTAAGTAGACTACCAGCTATGTGGTAGTTCATGGGTACAGAGTTTTTACCAAAGGGGATGACAATACACTTTTTGGCATTGAGCTTCAGGCCATGGCTTTGACACCAGGTATCTGTCTCAGTGAGGCCCTTTTGTAGTTTGTCCACATCGTTAGGAGTTTCTATTATGGCTCCTAGTTTGCAGTCATCTGAAAACATTGTTAGCCAAAGACCTTCTGTGTTGGCCTGCACTTCAGAGAAGTAGATACCAACAGGAGAGGACCCAGGACTGAACCCTGTGGTACTCCACTTGTCATTGGTCTGATGTCGGATTTGGAATCCACTACTTTCACAGTGTGGGTTCTGTCTGTGAGCCAGTTGGCAACCCATCTTGTGACATACGGATTTATACCTAGTTTAGTGAGCTTATCTTTAATTCCAGAGTGGGGGATGGTGTCGAAAGCCTTGGCGCGATCTAGATAAGCTGTGTGAACCATTTTACCCTCATCTATGGCTTTGGTGACTGCTTCAAAGAAGTCAATCAGGTTTAGGAGACATGATCTGCCTTTTACAAATCCAAACTGAGTAGGGTCCAGAGTTTGGAGATTACCAATGTCTTTGTTTATGAGTTCCATGATGATACGTTCCATGGCCTTGCAGACCAGGCTCGTCAGGCTAATGGGGCGGTAGTTCCCGGGGTCTGTTGTGGCTCCCCCTTTGTGGAGTACGATAACTGTCACGGTGCGCCATTCAGTGGGTACAAAGCCTGAGGTGAGGCTATGATTGAACATGGTACTTAGGTAGGGTGCCAGTTCATTCTGTAGTTCGTGTAGAACGCAGCCTGGGATATTGTCAGGTCCCATGGATGCTGTGTTCTTGGCTTTGGAAAGTGTGTTTTTTACCTGTGCAGCCGTGATTATAGGAACTTTGCATTATTCCGGTATAGAGATGGGCCCTCTAGGGGGTGAGAGGGGGGTAAAGTTAGCACTGAACCTATCTGCTAGGATGTTGGCAATATCAGTTGGTTCTGTATATTTAGTGCCATTATGCTGTAACTCAGAGCAGATCTGAGTGTTCCCATTTAGATTCTTGACATAGCTATGGAATGCTTTGTGGTTGTCTTTAGAGTCAGTAGCAATTTTGTTTTCGTAACTAGCTTTGGAGGATTTTATGAGGGATCTCAGCTTCTTACTGAGGTTGACCAGGGAGTTCCTCCAGTCATGGGATTCTACTCTTTTTTGCAACAGTTTCTTTCTTCTGTTGTAGAGTTTGCTTATGACAGAGGACCATCAGATTGGCTTCCTTTTTTTGGAGGATAACATCTTGGTTCTATTAGGGATAGCATGATCCATGCACTCATGTAAGTGCTTATAAAGTGCATTTGTGTAGGATTCGGCAGTCATACCTCTACTGTCCGTCTGCATGGGTGTCATGAAGTTAGCCACTTCTGTCTTAAGAAGTGTGAAGTTGGCTTTTGAGAAGTTTTTTACGATGGTTTCCCTAATTGGGGCTGGGGGTGGGATGTGGATGTCTAGGCTGATTAGCTTGTGGTCGGATCTGACCAACGAGGAATTGACCTCTGGTGTGGAACACCTGTTTCCCATGTTGGTAATGACCAAGTCTAGGATATTGCTGCCCCTGGTGGGGGAGTGAATAAGTTGATCCAAGGCATTGGAATTTATGAATTCTAGAAAACATTGAGCAAAAGAGTTGGTACATGAGTAGTTTTCCCAGTTAATGGTGGGGTAGTTGAAATCGCCCATTATTAGGGTGTTGGGTTGTACCCTAATACTTTCCAGTGTATCAAGAAATGAGGAGTGTGAATCCTGGGGCATGGTGGGGGGTCTGTAGCAAGCTACAGTTTGGATTGCGGTCTTGCCCCAAATTAGTTGCACTTGGACAATCTCGGATGCATTATGCTGTGCAACTAGCCTGGAGGTGTGGATATCCTTAATGAATATGGACACACCTCTGCCTTTAGTGCTTCTTTCTGGGTTAGGTGGCCGAAAGGTGTGGTATAAATTGAAGCCTTGTAATGGAGGGGTGCTCTCTGGAGTTTTGAACCAGGTCTCTGTCACTGCACAGATGTCAATGTTCTCCATTTTAAGGAGTGCCTCGAGTGAGTGCATTTTGAGGTTTAGACTTCTAGCATCGAGTAGCATAACCCTCAGATTTTGCTTGCTTGTACCTGTTACGGTGGTGAATTTGTCATTTGAACCTTGCCTAAAAAAGGCACTATAGGGGTGGCAAGAGCCTTAGCCAGTATCCGGAATCCTAAGGGCGACAGGTGCAGGCCATCTCTAGCAAAGCATCGTGGACTGTCGATCATGTTGTCCCCTTAGAATGACACCAGAAGCTTAGCCAATTGTTGAAGTCGATCATTTTGTCCTTGTACTGTGGTATCATTCTGGGTGATGGCAGGAAGCTACTCAGGGTTAGGGTCATACCTGCCTAGGATACAAGATCGGAGAGCTCCTCCATGTCTCTTTTCATGTAGTCCAGTGAGGTACGTCTCAGGTAATTCACACCAACATGGACAATGACGGTGTCATATTTGTACTTATTATGGAGTGACCTGAGTGCATGCATTATGTGGCGGATCCTGGCACCTGACAAGCAGCTGACAGTAACTTTCTCCTTGTTTAGTCTAGTGAGTGGAACATCAGTGTGCCTGACTATAGAGTCACCTATGACTAGAGTGTTGGGTACGTTATTATGCCTTATGGGCTGTGGTTGAGTGGCACACTGGTCATTTGGGTTGTGTTGGGGGGTGGAGTTTGCTTGCGTTTATGCTTTGGATGTCCCTGATGATTGGGCAGATTTTTATTGAGAGCCTCCGCGAATGTAGGTGTGTATTTTGTGTTTTGTGTGTTTTGGTGGTGTAGGTTTTGAGGGACTATGTGATGAGTGTGGTGTGGTGCAAGTGTTTACCTTCTCCTCTTGACTGTCTAGTCCAGTCTTGGATGAAGAGAGCTTTGCTTCCAGTTTGGCTATATAAGTGCATCTCTCACAGGTTGTAGTGTTGGGTGGTAGGAGGACAGGGTTGTCTGTGTACATAAGGCAATTGCTGCATTGCCCCAAGATGCCCAGATTCATCAGGTAGACAGGAGAAATCACTGGGAGCTGACCCTTAGACATGCCTGGATAAGTGCTTATTTATTAAGTACTAAAAACTGCTTTCCACTAGACAAGTGAGGAAAGTTGAGTGCTGTAGTAATTTGCAGCTTATGTAGTGCTTACAATGAGGTCTGAGCAAGTGCTGAATTCAAAGAAACAGATTTGAGTGCTGAAACTAGAAAACTGGCTAGTTATAAGAAAAACTAAGCTAGAAGGCTTCCCTCCAACACAGAAGGGCTTGGGGGCTCAGAAGCCTACAAACAGTCTATACCACTTAACAGGAAAGGCAGGAAACGAGCTTAATTTTTTTTTTCTGTTTCCCAGATGCTCTCTTTGTACACAGTAGGAGTGCCTGAAATCAGAATATGATCTCCCTGCACTCAGTTCAGTGAGCAAATGAGATGGGCCCAGAAGGAGTATCCAAACATGGCTAAGTGTACAGTTTGTACTGGATACTATATAGGGAAAACGGAAAGTTTTTTTTAAAAATGCATATTTATGACCATTTGTACAGTATCCGGAAGAAGGATGTTAATAATGCCTTATACAGGCACATTGAAAAGTATGGGAATATGCATTATTTTAAGTTTGCTATTTTAGAGAATGTTAAATTTGATCCTGGGGGGTAATATCAAGGCCACCATGGGTTATAAGGAGGTCTAGTGGCAATTGTACACAGATGCTTCAACATTGCCAGGTCTTAATGACCATATATCCATTAAACCGATTTTGGCTAGGGAATTATAAACTGATGGGTTAAACATATTATGATTATATTAATACACATTATTTATTCAGTTTATTGTTGGATTATACAATATATTGAATACTGTTATGCTGCTGGTATCTTACATTCTTCACATTATTTATTATATACATCTTTTTTATTAATGTGGTAATACTTTAATGTGTGTTTATTTTAATGTATCTTCTTCTTTCGGCTTTTCCCGGTTAGGGGTCGCCACAGCGGATCATCTGTCCGCTCATGATTGGCAGTGGAGTTTTACAGTGTCGAGTTGCCAGCCCGGCGCCCAACCTTCCACAGAAGGCACACACACACACACACACACACACACACACACACACACACCTAGGGCCAATTTAGAGTGTCCAATCCACCTACTGCATGTCTTTGGGATGTGGGAGGAAACCCACGCGACCACAGGGAGGACATGCAGACTCTGCACAGAAGGCACCCCAACCGAGAAATGAACTGGAGAATCTCTTGCTGTGAGGCATCAATATTAACCGCTGCACCACTGTGGCCGCCCTGTGTTTATTTTAATGTATAGTAATAGTTATATCAGCACACTAATATCTTAGAGTGTTATAGTTATGATTTAATATTATGATCATTTAAGTAACATTTTTAGAATTAGGTATCTACATAAGTATTTTTTTCAACAAAACTTTTTTTAATATTACTGTTAACGCTCAAGTGACATGCTGAGCATTTTACTAATGTATACACCTTTCAGGGAAGTTTTTTTAAAATGGCCATTTGGCGCCAAAACTTTTATTTAAACTACAGTTGAATTTGTGTTAGTAGTTCTGATGAAGCCCATTTGTAATGGGTGAAAGCGCTTAACTACTTCAACATTTAACATTAGATGTAATAAAACAGTTTGCTACATCTTGGCTTGGAAGCATCATCATCTGATATAAGTGGCATCAGCGTTTGTGCTTTTTGTGGACTACATTATTTTAGTGGTAGTTAGCGGACTGTCAGAAAACACGCGGTCAGTAACACACACATATCCTCCAAAGCTGACTGAGCTGGAGGAATGGGTGCAGGTTTTGGCAATTCCTTCTGCAACAGCCCATAGTACTTTCTTAGGGATGAAGAAACCTCAGTGTTCTTCCACTAAAAACACTGGCACATTCTAGAAAGACTCGGAGAAAGACAGACTCCCCCCACCCCCCCAAAAGGGAGACTCAGAAACTGAACTCTCCTTTGAGTCTGAATTAGGAAATTGAGAAGAAAAACCCTATATGTCCCTTCATCCTTATGTCCAGATTCAGAATGTTGAATCTTTTCAGGAAAGGAGGTATCCTTTTTTTCTTTTTAAGAGAGATTACTTTATAAGAAGGATCAATAGCCTGAATTTAACCTTGAATCACACCCAACAAACTACTAGTGTCGTAGGAAATTTGAGGAAGAGTGGATACATGTTTAATTTTCTGTTTGTTTTTGACAGGAAAAATATGGCCAATAGCAGCTTCCTCAGAGATGGGTACAACATTCTGACAAAACATGGAGCCTTCCCTGTTCCCTCTCCCAGAACAGACAACAGTCTTTCTCCCTTGCCCACTGAGGGGACCTCTACAGCTGTAGAGAATGTGGCTAACCCCCCCATCCACAGTGGCTGTAGGTGCTACACCAGACGGATTCTGGGGCAAAATATGAGAGGGTCTGAGGTACAACAAATGGCCAGAGTGGAGTCACCCACCTGTGGCTGAGGCAAACTGCTAGTCTGCTGTGATGGCAAAGGCTGTTTGCTTAACTTTTTCTTTTTGTGGCTGGAAGAAAGACAGAATGTGGGAGGAACAAACTGTCCCAAGGTCAAGCCAAAGTGATATATTTTTTTTCCCGGGCAAACAAATAGCAAATGTTGATTAAAAACAGCACCTTTAATTCACTTTTTTTCACAGGCAAACACAGTAAAAAGCACCTTAAAACATTTTGCCAGCCCTAGGAAGTAAAATAAACAATTTCACTACAAAAAGGTTTTCAATTACTTTAAACTGACAGAAGCTCTCCTGTTTAAAAGAACAGTACAATCTAATAAAAGTCTGTTAAAACACAAACTTTAAAATAACTTTCCTGAACAGGAAAGTAACAATAACAAACAATTATTAAATGTTACTTTTCTTTTCCCAAAAGGGAACCTATTAGCCCAGCAAAGAAATGGCATATGCCTACCGTCGAACCTCTAAAGCCTCTGAGAAACATACTCTTTGGTGGCAGTAAAGCTCAGTTGGGTGAAGCGTCCCAACTTATCATTTAGTCAGCTAAGGTTGAACTACCTGACAGTTTAGGCCCATGGAAGGTGCCCTGAAGCTTTGGAAGCTGTCTGGCTTGTTATATTCTTGTTATGATATAACCCCCATATAGCTAAGGTTACTGCAACAGTGATCAATATGATAAAAAAGTTAGTTTTGTTAACATTAAATTCTATAAGGTTACAAAATACAGATTGTCCAGAGGCTTCCAAATGCTTGCATAATCTTTGAGCTCACAATTGACCTTGTTTTGGAATCAACAAACTTGCTGACCTACACTCCCCACTTCTACCCGGAAATCAGACATACACAAACTGAACAACACATTCCCTAGAACTGGCCCTTGTGGGACTCCCACAGTGAAGGGTGAGTCCTTACAAAAATTTCAACCAATTACCAATCTACTTTATTAAATATATATTAACATTCTGTATCATACAACTTTTAATTGCACAGTGGGACACTGATATGAAAAGTGCTAGAGTGAGCTAAACACAAAACATCCACTAGCAGTCCTGTATCACTGACTCACAAACGTTTTGATAGAAATGTATCAGATTAATCATACAAGATTTTCCCTCATTAACCCAGCTCTGATCTTAATCCTACATTCATTAATTTATGAAGTATTTGTTCAAAGCATTTTCCAATAATGCAGGTCAAACTAATTGGTCTGAAGTTGACTACAGAATTAATGCTAACTTTACATACTGGGATGCAGCAGTTTTCCATACCAGAGGAACATATCCTGAATACAGTCATAAAAAACAGTGAATACAGTGAACTAAAGGTTTACAGATATCCGATAGAAAAAAAATCATGTAAGTTACTTGGTCCCTCTGTTGATGTGGGGTTTACTGCTGTTAATACTTCAACAATAAGTGAAATGATGGGGTATACAGAAGTACACTGATAAACAAGTTTTGGTTGGTACAGGGCAGTTGAACAAAGCTAAAGTTTTTCCAAAAATAACGGCTGCTAATTGCTACGAGTCAGTTAACATATGTTTAACCTTAACCACACTAATGCAATTACCTTGGGGTTTCCTGTATCTCCTCAGATGACTTTTTGTTAACCATAATAAAGTTTCAACTCATTTGTTTTTTCTTGGTGATCCTTGTAAGTTAGTTATACGTGGTTCTAAGTTTCCAAAACTTATTTATGACACATACCAGATGGCCTCCTAAATATCAACCATAACTTCTGCTTTCTTATTGTATATAATTTTGCCAACTGTGCAGTCCACCAAGCAATATCTCTTACCAGTGACAACTGGAACATATCTATTATTGAATAAAGCTGTCTGTAAAATAAATTTCAACAAATGGAAATGGACTGATGTTTCATATCTTCAAACCAATCCTAACTGGTCAGTTCCCTACAAATCACAGTACAGTCAAGCCTGACAATTTTGTAGGACAGTCAAGACAAATATCCACTGTCAATGAATTGCTCACTTCCCAACACATGCACACATGAAAATGAGCCCATAAGCTCTGTTTCAATAGCATTATTGGTGACTACATCCTCATCCTTAACCCAAACAATGTCTAATATTTTGTTCATCCTCTGCTTTATGGAATATTTGTGTGCAACCAACCTTATTGCTTGTCCTTATAATGGAGTCAGTGCCTTGTTCTCCAAAGTCAAAGTACCCAAGTCCACATGCGGTACATTAGATCACTTTCAACCATGAAAAACCCTTTTGAAAACAATTGGCAAGAAGGGCATGAAAGGTGTCCAGGTTAATATTAGACTGGTTGGGGGGAACCTTTAACAAAAAATACCACTCTCCTTACTCAAATAATTTTGATAACATTTCCAGAAAAAAAATAGATGACAAAATAGTATGTCTAACAAACAGAGACCACCACCGTTTGTTAGTCCTAAGATTGCAGTGTTCCCTAAATCCCTCAAAGACTAAAGGTTTAAGAGCATTAAACCATGTCTCAGTTCTAAAAAGGATGTCACAGTTACCTCTCAGCACTCTGGTCTCAAGTCTTGAAAACGTATTTAGGCTCCTAGTATTTCACAAAAGATATTTCAAATTGTGATGCTGTTTCTCTCCATCCTTTTTCTGTGGAATTATTTAATAAATAAAAAAAGATAGATGCAGCCTAACTAATCTCAAATAGATCACTCTGTTTACCTGGTGATCAAGATGCATTTTGTCACAACAAAACATTGGTTTTATACACATTTCTTTCCATATGGCAAGTCCTAGTACAGAATTATTTTTTGACATTTTGCAAATATTATAAGGAAGTTGTGTTAAACTTGCTTTTTGCTTAACCCAACTACACTGAGTAGATGAACAAAAATTACAAATAGCCAATTTAAAATTCCTTTTTGTTTTTGCTTAAAACATTATATTTAATGTGTTCATAAAAACCCATATTACTGTTGCCCCTATCACCACAAGGTCATACTTTAGGGAAATTTTAAGAAGAACCCCAGGGCAGCTTGAAAATCCTTGATGTAACTGACATCCAGGCAAGAAAGAGTGATTTTCTGTCTTGTCTAGAAAATAAAATTCTGAGTAATGAATCCCCTATGACTTGAACGTGTCATGACTTAGGGGGTTCCTCAATATCTGGGTACTGATTGTCACTGGTGAAGTGACACCCCGACCCCATGTATAAAAATGGGAAAAAAGGTTTGTGGACAGATGGATGGACATACCGAATGTGATATTACCTTGTAATGCTATATCATCATCCACTGCACCACCTAAGGCTCTCCCACCTTTTTTTTTTTTTTTTTTTTTTTTTTTTATACAAAAAATGATTTATCCACTGCATTTTACATCAGTGGTGCTCCTTCCTCATGGCTGACCCTAAAGTTATCATGGTAAGACAAATGTAAAGTTATTCTGCCATCACAGTATGTCTTTCTTTTATACAGTGAGTTTAACCCAGCATCAAGAGTTACAAAACCCTTCTGGGAACTGCAACTTAATTTCCTTGACATCAATATAACACAAATCTTTTTCTTCTTCTTCTTACCCCTTCCTCTCTCTGCTTTCCTTCTATTTAAGCTTTTATTCCTTGTCTTGTTGAAAGTGATTCCAGTGCATTCACTTTCTATTTATTCTCCTCCTCCTGACTTCAACTCCATTTCTCTTGTCATTCATTAATCCTATAACCACTTCTAATATTGTTTTTAGTGCCGCTCTTCAATTCTCTTTTAAACCTTTTTTTTGTTACTATTGCTAATATTACACCCTAATAAGTCCATTCTTCCTCAGATTATATGTACAATTCCAATCGAGGTCTGTTACCGGTCACTTCCATTCATATCACATTATTTTTTCAAGGAGTTCCTGTAGCTTTCTATAAAATAATTGCAGTTTATCACACTTCTAAAAAAATACATTGTCAGTCCCCCACTTCTTGACCACATCTCAAGCACGTTTGATTTACCCTGGAAACATTTTATTGAGTAGCTTTGGAGTGTAGAGATAGTTATAAAAACACTTCCATGCAAAAATTCTAAATTTTGGGGATTTTGTTGCTATTCTTAGGGCTATGCAGAATTCTCTCCATATTTCTTCTGTTAATTCTGTGTCACCCCCTGCCATTATCTTACTACTTTATTTCCAGTTACTCCACTCATTACGAGTGCTTTACAGAGTGTTTACTTACCTCTTATTACTGGTTTCCTTTTTCCTATGTCTAGTAATCTCATCAACTCTGGTCTAAGTTTCTCCTCTCCATCTCACTATCATGCTTTCTAATATTGAACATAGCCCTCTATTTTACAATTTCTCTAGGATTAGGTTTATATTCCTGGTCAAATATTTCTTCCCAACAGTAGATATTTTAAAACATTTTTATTAGGGGCCAAATGGGGCATAATTTACAAAAACTGATTTTGTTTTGTTTACTGATTTCATATCCTGATACTTTTTGAAATTGTCTTAATATCAAGTCATACAATATGATTATTTGGGTTTGCTTGGTACAATACTGCAGCATCTACAAACATAGCTAGCTATCTTCACTTCCCGTTCCACCCCTTACTTTCACTTTACCTTATTCCTTGGGTTAACAGCTCCAGGTATAATGCAAACAACAGAACAGAGGGGAGGCCTGACTTGTTCCTCTTCCTGTTTAAAATTCTGGGGTGTGGCTTCAATTCATTTTAATTACTGCCTTAGATCCTTTATATAGTGCCTGCAAAAGTAATAGGAAATCCCATTTTACCCAGTACCTTCACCAAGTATTTTGAATGAATCTGAACAAATGGTTTCTCTGTATCTAAGCCTAATAACAGCAATGGGCTCTTCCTGCCTGCTGCCTCTGTTTGTATTGTGTGCTTTTATTATGTCAAAAGTCTACCTGCCCCTCACAAACCCACACATATCTAAATCTATTAATTATGGTAATATACTAGTCAGCTTTTCAGCTAGTATTGCAGCAAATACCTTTTAGTCTTGGTTTAGCACTGAAATTTGTCAGTATGATCCTGGATTATTTGAGACCTTGCCCTCTTCAGGTATTAATACTTTCTTCCATTAAAATGTTTTTTCATGTTGGGATGAGTTGCTATTTTTCTTCTATAATTCTACTGGTATCCCTTCCCCCCCCTGGTGATTTCCCTAGTGTCTTTTTTTTTACCTGTTCCTCTGTCTCTTCTTTCATTATTGGGTGTATCTAATTTTTCTCCCACTTCTTTTCTTACACATTTATTTTTATCATTGTCATAACAACTGCCTTTAATATTTCTAACCAGTTCCTCCCCTCTTTTTATTCTTCAAATAATTTTCCATATTATACCTAGAATAATTTCCATACTATGCTCAGAGGGCCTCTTCCATGTTCTTGCGATCATTGCTGCTACCCATTCTACCATCTTTTGTTTTACATATATCTTCTGTTGTCACAGCATACAGGCTAATGCTGTCTCTAAATTCTGGGTGGTTTCAAAAAACTTCACTTCACTGTCTTTCTTCTATTTCTCCCAAGAATATGTCCCATTTTTCCTCCAAATTCTTGAGCCCTTGCTTTTCATTTTTCTTTATGTTAGACTCTCTGTTTTGTAGCTCTCATTTCTTTTTAATCAAAAAAATTGAAAGCATTCTCTTAAGTTCAATATATTTATCTCGTCTTCTACCATCTTTCAATTTATTTTCTTATTTATCCCTTCCCAAAAGGTAACTTTCTGTATCTGGAATATCTGTCTTTTCTATTCAGTCCCCGATCTTTCTCCATCTCCCCCTTTTTTCTAATCGTTCCACTGTAAACCTCCAATGCTGCTTACTTAGCCTCCTTTCGGGTTCTGTCATCTCCATGCTAAGTGTCATGTAATCTGATAATGCTCTCTGGTGTGTTTCCATCCTTCTTATTGAATCCTCATGCTCCTTTGTTACGTAAATCCTATCTAATCTTGCCCCATTTCCATATTTTCTTGAATATGCATATTTTTACAGGTTCATAGGTTCATACTAGGCTATCTGCCCTGGGGCAATTATAAAGGTTTAGTTTACTGTGCCTCTGTCTAATAGTGACACAGGAGTAATCCCTGGGACAAACCGATCCCCATCCACTTATCAAGATTCTTCTTGAAGAGATTCAGTGAGGTGCTCTGCCTCACATGAACTGGAATTCTATTCCAGAGCGAAGGAAGCCTCTGGGTTATGAACCTGTCCCTCCAGTAAGTTCTATTTATTTCTGTGCTGAGGTTCAAGTCCGCATGTGGCTCTAAGGGATTTAGATTTACTGAGGTGGAGCATGTCCATTAATTCTGGATTTGGCATAGCTTTGTATGTTGCAACTGAGTAGAGCTGGAGTTTTGCAGCATATGGCATCTGTTTGAGACCTTTGATCCTCTTGGTGAGATACTTTTGGGGTCTTTCTAATTGCTGCAGGTGTCCACTGTATTCTATGATGGGCCTGATGAGGGATGAATACTCTTGATCTAGATGTGAAACCCTTCGTGATGAGGTGGGCTATGTAGAAGGTCTTTCTAACCACTTTGGCAATGTGGTTTTATCAACTTGGGTCCCCAGGTCCTAATAACTTTCTGTATTTAATGGGTTTCTGCCTATGTGGTAATTTGTGGACACATTGTTTTTGCCAAAAGGTATGACTATACATTTTTTGGCATTTAGCTTTAAACCATGGCGCTGGCACCAGTTATCTGTCTCTGTGAGACCTTTTTGAAGGATGTTTGTGTCAGCTGGAGAGTTGATTATGGCACCCAGTTTGCAGGAAAAGTATATCACATCTATCACATCTACTTTTCTATCACATCTACTTCAGATATATCTTTCAGAATATGTGGGTCATATTTCTCTGTGTTTCAGCACTACATTAAAATACAACGTATTCAGCTACCTAAGTATCTCTCCCCTCCAGGGTAACCACTCTAGCTCATGGGCTCCTGAGACATTTCCTTTTTCAGTGACCAGATTCCAGTCCTCTTCTATCATCATCCCTTGACGAAATACTACCACTTTCTCCAAGATCTGTTTTAATTCCCTTTTGCTTGTTTGTTTTTGGCTGGATGTAAACATTCCCTGTAGTAACCCTTTTCTCCCTCTAACAGCTTAATATTAATACACATCATCATTTCTAGTATCTACAGCCACTGGTGCTCCCCTCATTATTAATGTAATGACCCTTCTCCTACCCACCCAGGCCTCTGAGTGATATCCCCCTGTAAAACTTTTCTTCATAAGCTCGTGTTACCCCCTTCCTAGATGTGTCGTTTACACCATTACTTGTGCCCCAAATTGTCTAATGTAGGTTAAAATTTTACTTAACTTTGACTTTTCAGTGAGGCCACTTACATCACAGCTTAAAAAGTTTCACTGCCATCTGACTCTTGTTTATCTTTGCTACTCTCTTTTGTGTTCCTACACCTATTAACTCACCATGTCTCAATGTACATATTAACATTTCCTGCTCTTCAACTGCACACTTCTCTTTCTTTTCTGGTAGCTTTGAAAGGTCTAATAGCTAATAATACCAACATTTTAAAACCTTTAAATATGTACAAAAAATCATATTTTGTTTGTCTTTTCGGCTTTTAGGTTTTCGGTTAGGGGTCGCCACAATGGAACTCCAGCCCGTTAATGATTGGCAGTAGATTTTTATGGTGCCGAGTTGCCAGCCTGACGCCCAACCTTCAGCGAAGGCACGCCATTTAACGCATGTCTTTCGGAGGCCACTCAACTACAGGGAGGACATGCAGACTCCACACAGAAGGCACTCCAGCCGAGAATCGAACAGGAGAATCTCTTGCTGTGAGGCAACAACGCTACCGCTGTACCACTGCGGCTTCTATGGCATCTAATTTCCACCTATTTTGTTCCCATTTGCTGCTTCCCACCGTTAACTTTTTTGTTCCTCTCTCTCCTTCAATCAGTCATTTTCTCAATTTCTCTCACTCGTTTTTCTCAGGCTGGTGTTACTCATTTTCTTTTCCTTACTTTGCTCACCCACTCAGTTTACTACTCTCTAAATACCCTGCCTATGATACTCTGTTACTTTACCTGTTGTTATTGCAATCCTTTCAGTCTACAATGTAATTATTTATTTATTTTTTTGGTGGTATGATGCTATTCCCTATCTTGCCTTCTTCTCTTTAAATTCTGTCTCTAACTTGGATATATTGTATTCTATCTGCCTTTATTACATTTCTTTCAGGTATACAATGCATCTTTTTGTGGTGGGATACATTCCTTCTTAATGACTCTCTTACTTTCTAGGAAAGTAATTTTTATCCTACTGGCATCTTTCTTTCTGGCCTTCTTCTGAATGTCACTACCCCTACCAATTACCTATCAGCATTCTCTTTATCCCCTGCTTACACCTTCCTGTTATGTTTTTGTATCTTAAATCCAACATGCCAATCCTCATCCCTTTGCATTTTAGCTGTCTAGTTCTTTCACGTTTACCACCAATAATCTGTCACATTTAGTTTACCCAATTTTTATTTTTATGAAAAGAATAAAACCAGGAAGAGAGAAAAGCAATTCTTTTGAGATTATTTATCTTCTTTTTTTCTACTGCAACTGCTGTGCTCTAGGCCTGCTGCTTCATCTATACTGCTTTAAGTAATTTTCACTAATCCATCTCCTTTACAAAGACTACTGTGATTACTCCTCTCTAAGAATTTAACCTGATAAACATTTGTTCTGATATGTAAAAACAAAAAAAAAAACTCTTATCTTAACTGAATTTTTATCTGGTTTGACAAGCTTTATACATTTGTATCTGCAGTGAAAAAATATTCATTACATACTTTCAGAGTCAATAAAAAATGAAAAACACTGTCCACTTCTTTTGGAGTACATATTGCTTCTTCATTCAATTTTCTGTCCACAAAGATGACTGTTTTTATTGAGTCCCTTAACAGATTTACTGTTCTCTTTGTTCTTCCATTTGTTGTACTTCATCCTGGCATAGCCTGGTTTACTTGCTAATGCATCTCAGATCTTTTTAGATAGACTCTCTACTTCCTCCTTGTTTTGCATTTTATTCAAACACTAGCAATGGTTTTCAATGGTCATCTCTCCACTAGAGTTCTTCCTTATTGTTGCCTCTTGCTCAGCTTTGACTGTCCACTGCATTCCTCTCAACTATGCCAAATTTCTCGGTTTTTACCAGTTTTGAGGTCCAAATAATGGGGTGCCACGATTCCTGAGTGGCACCCCTTAATTTCTGAGTTTCCCGGCTTTCTTTTTTAAATTTTGTTTTTGACCTGACGTCATCACGTGTGCGATGACTTCAGTTCCATGAACAGCCTGTCGGAATTGTGCTTCAGGGATGATGTGCGAGCATTTCAGGCTGCAGCAAGTAAGGATGAGCAGTTCATTTTCTTCAGCGAGTGATTTATGAGTCATGTAGTACAAGCTGCGAGGTCCGGGAACATTTGTTGCAATTTATGGTTTGCACTTTGTTTAGTACAGGCTGCAAGGGAATGGTTCAGTTTAGTTCTTAAACTGCAAGGGAAAGGAATTATGGTGCGTCTCCAGGTCCAGGAATGTTCGTTAAGGCTGCTGTGCAAGGGAATATGGTTCGTTATTTTATTATATATAGTCTATATTCAAAGTTCAGTAGTACAAGCTGTGAGGTCTAGGAACAATCGTTGCAATTTATGGTTTGTACTTTGACAAGCTGCAAGGGAATGGTTCAGGTCTTAAACTGGGCTAAGGCTGCTGTGCAAGGGAATGTGGTTCGTTATTTTATTATATATATTCAAAGTTCAGTAGTACAAGGCTGCTGTGCAATGGAATGCGGTTCGTTATTTTATTATATATATATTCAAAGTTCAGTAGTACAAGCTGCGAGGTCCAGGAACATTCATGGTTTGTACTTTGAGAGCTGCAAGGGAATTTATGGTTTGTACTTTGACAAGCTGCAAGGGAATGGTTCAGTTCTTAAACTGCAAGGAAGCCCTTTAAGGCTATTTTAGTATATATTCAAAGTACGATAGTGTGTATGTGTGTAAAATGCCCTGGTTAAATATACATGGTGGATAGAGTTACTCAGGCTCAAACCCTGTACCTTTGGAACAGGTAGCAAAAGCCTGAATTCCCTACCCACCACTTGTGAAAACTGTCCAGGTTTTTGCCTCATATTTTTGTTCTGTTTCTCATATAATCTGTGGTTTTCTGGATTTTTGTGGCAAATCAGTGAAGGATTGAATTCACTAAATAATGACAGGCATTTGAATTTCAGACTTCATATTCTTCAGAAAATACATGGTAACACAAACATTTTATTCTAGCAATTTTCCAAGTTTATAAGATCAATATTTGACATTTGTCCCTATTTTTGGGGCTGTATTCCCCCAGTATTGGCTTTGTCCAGGTTTTTTGTGCTAAGAGGTTGAGAACTATGGTGAGAACTGAATTCAGTAAATGATAGCCACTTAAGTTTCAGTCTTCCTATCTTTCAAAAAGCAGCTTATTTGGCATAGTGGTATGTTGCTCTGACTGTAGTGCACAGGGTCCTGGGTTCAAGACTTGGCAGTGAAATGCATGGTGGTAACTCCTTTTATTCTAGCAACTTTCCAAGATTATACACAAGCAATGTTTAAAATGTGTACCTGTTTTTTTGGCTTTTGCCCCCCCCAATAAATTTTGGCTTTTTCCAGATTTCTTCTGCTGCAAAGTTGAGAGAGAGAGTTGAGTGTAGAGTGGATTTGACAAGGTGCTGAGAGTTTCACGGGAAGAGAAGTATAGTGCTGCTTATGCTGAGTCTGCTTGCACTGTTAATAGCATAAGTTGAATATTTGCTTTTGATGCAGAGGGCTGTGGGTTCTACTCCCACAGTATGTAGCTGCATTGCTGATATTGCACTGTGTCATACTTTTAAAGGGGTTGGATGCTGCAGTCTTGAGAATGTCCTCTGATGGCGATAACTAGTAACTATGAACCTGTTATCAGTTTGCCATCCATTTCCTATTGCAATATTACTAGCTTATCATTTTTAATGTAACATAGGCACTTTATTTGTAGAAGAAACAATGAAATATAAAGTTTTTGCTAGCAGCAACCTCTTCATTAGTTACAGATCTCTTTAATGTGGAATTATTTAGATGATGTTTACTTCTGCAGAGATTGTGCATATTTACTGATACTGGCGGATTTTAGAAGTGAGTAGACTTTTATGATGGAAATGTTCTGAATTTGGCAGTTTGTCACTTTTTGTGCATGCATTTTGTTTCATTGTTTACTGAAAAATTGTTAAAAACAATAAATTTAAAACACCTTCTAAACAACTGTAGTGTATAGGAATATAATTTAATACAATCAGGAAGATGTATCAAAGAACACATGTATGTTTCGTGTGCAAGGGGCCTATGATTTGAAAAGAATCCAACGTTAATCTTTATCTGCCACTGTCCAGATGTATTTTCTTTGAATGTGGGTTTCAATGCTGTTTCAATGAATGTGAGTTTCAAGGGCAGAGAAGTTTTAATGCTATGTCTATTTTCATTGTGAGACTGCATTGCTTTGTTTAGCAGATGTCTATCAGTGTTTGTGCTGTAAAATGTAAAATAAAACTTTTAAATGAAATCCAAATCATCGTAGAAGTAAAGCAGTATGCACATTACAGTGTTTATGGTAAATGGGGCACTGGAATGGCTGCAAGGGGGAGGGTTGTATATGGCGAGGCCCCTTTCAACCGTGATTTTGTGAGGGGGTAGGGTGGCAAACTCAGACAGCCCTGGGCGGCACAAACTGTAGCTATGCCACTGATCAGAAGGCCATGAAGAATGACTTTTGGAGGTCCTAGCAAACTATAATATTCTTTTGCTAAGATTAGAATGCTAACATTAAATGCCCTACTTTTACCATAAAACCCACATACTGCAAGTCACCAAAAACAAAATCCTATTGTTCTTAATCTGTTCCCTTCCCAGTGAACATCACTGCTACATATTTAAAAGAAAACAGTTACCAGATACTACAGGGTCTGTGTCTCTAGGGCCATATTTTGGTAGTCTGTTCTTCAGTTTGCATTTGAAATTGACATCCCACAATTCCACCAGAGGGGCGGGGCTACATAATTATGCATGCACATTTTACGTTAATCAGCATACCAATTTGTACCTGCTTTTCATGGGCCTTTGTCCAGATTTTTGATGTTTCCAGGTTGAAAGGTATGGTCCACAGATTTTTCACCTTCTTAAAGTGCTTGGCTGTATCTTTGCAACTCAAGCATTGTGGATTCTGGATCTAAAAATGTTACTCCCTTGTTTGAAAATACTTTCAGTTTGGATGGAGTTTAAATTTCAAGTTTAACTTTTTGTACAGTCTAAAGTGAGTAATGTATTGTTTTTTCTCTGGCCATGTTCCCAATGAATAACTTTGATCCAGGAACACTTTCACTTCTCTAAACTTTTAATTATTTTCCTTTATCCCTTGCATGTTGCTTAAAATTTGCTCCTTAAACTGAAACGTCTGAAGTTTAAAAAGGGTCATGAGAAGCATGCAGCTGACCCCGCAGAGGTATAGATTCAATATGCCCTCTCCAGTAGTTTGTTCTCCACTGGAATTATAGCCCATTCACACACTCTTTCATAAATGTCAAACAGCCTCTGCCTCCTGCATTCTCTGTTATTTTTTCTCTGCCCTTCCTCTTCAGTAACTTCTCTTTAATACCCTCCTGTACAGATTCTAGTTGTTCCAGTCTTATGCTATGTTCATTGCCTTTCTTTTGCAACATGGAGATATCAGATTGCATTAAGAGTGGTTTTCATCATATGTTTAATGTACTCTGTCAACGCCTAGCTTATTTTCATTATCTTTGTATACACTTTTTTTCCCCTTCTTTCTGCCATTTTGTCACTTTCTTTCTCGATCAGGTGAGGGTTATGTTCCTCTTCTTTTATTGTGCAAATCTCTGTCTCATAAGTATAGTAATCTTTTTTTTTTTTTTTGCTGTTAATGGCCATTTACTTCTTTTTTGTTGTTAAAAATGCATCTGATACTCTTCGAATTAATGTAGCACTAAGTTTTTTTTCACTCAACACTGATCTTTTTAAGTTTGTTCTCCTTTTTTCTGAACGTGCCTTGGTTTCATCTGCTTTGTTGACAAGAAAAAAGCTATGTACTCACCTTAATGTTAGATCTATGTTGCCCATTTTCATTCTTCATCAACTGATGGGCCCCAGATCCAATTTGGCCACGTCTACCAGATACTCAGATCCAAAATCTCAAGCTCCTCCCTTTACCCATACTGCTCTGCCTGCCTGCCTACCATACCTCAGATTGAATCTGCTGCCCAAAGGAGATAGTGGATAACACCTTAATACAACGCAAAAAGGTATACAATTAGTAAAAGAGCTGGAGCTCAAACAAGGAATAGTTTCCAAAATGAAATCCTTAGGCCTATCCAGGAGCACAGGGTATGGGGTAAGGAGGCCGGGAAGTTGAAGAAGAAAGAAAATGGACAACACAGATGTAATTTTATGGTGAGTAATCTCTTGACCTGTAATAACAGTCTGGATATGAGCTAGAGAGAGAGAGGCTATATGACGGACTGTGTCTAGATAACCACCTATGAATTCCAGACTCTGTGTAGGTGTGAGTAGTGAGTTGCTGTAACTGACTGTGATGCCTAGATGGAGACACAATGGGAGTAAACAGTCCCTTGCCTGTAGAAGATGCATTGTTGGAGCAGTTAGGAGCCAGTCGTCTGGGTATGGAAACATTTGGAATCCCAGCAGTCTCAAGTGAGCTGCTACCATCGCCATGCATTTGAACAACCTGGGGGCTGTGCTGAGACCAAATGGTAATGCTCTGAATTGGTAATGACTAGCTCCCAGTCAGAAAGGCAGATATCTTCTGGAATGCCTGCTCATTTTGATGTGTCACCATGGCTCCTGAAGCTCTATCGAGCACATCCAATCATCCTTTTGTAGCAGGGGCAGAAAGTACAGTTTTGTACCTACCATAAATGTAGATGTTCGAGTGTTCATACTGCTGCAGTCATCACACTTGGGTTATCCTGCAGTCAGGCAGTCCCGCATTCGGCCAGAATTCCAAAGTCTTGGTCCATTGCTGTCGTTTCTTCCCTGACGTCAGTGTGCCAGGGGTATACAAGATGCATCCGACGCCATTTTCTTCAGTTTTTCTTGCCCCAGATGTCAGGTGCCCCCAAGTGGGTAGGCAATACATACTGCTAATCAAAACTATATATATGAAATAAAAACAATACCTTCAGTAAACAGCAAATACACCCCAAAGGTTGTATAGGATAGAAGGGTATAGATTAGTCCAGCTAGTTGAGAGGGGATGGAGGTAGGGTTACCTTGACTGCAGCAGTGTGAACACTCGAACATCTACATTTATGGTAGGTACAAAACTGTACTATGAGTTAGGATTGGCTAAGAGGCCCTGCAGAACTGCAGTGGCAAATCCTGCTCTGGCTTTAGAGTAAAGAGGCAGGTGGTAATGCTTGGTGTAGGTGTGCACTGAACTCCAAGTTGCAGCCTCCAAAATTTCCTTGGTAGGTACTCCTCTGAGAAAGGCTGCTGAAGTGGCTGTTGCCCTGGTAGAATGAGGCCTAATGTTATTAGGGACTGACTTTCCATGCCGTGTGTAGCAGTACCGAATACAGTGTCCTATCCATTTGGATATAGTCTGCTTTGAGATAGCCTTGCCTTGTGATCCTGCAGCATATGCTACAAACAGTTGATCAGTTTTCCTGAAAGCTTTTGTTTTGTCCAAGTAGAAGCGTGGCTGCCTGTGTATGTCCAAAGAATGCAGAAGTTTCTCCCCTTTATTTTGGGGGTTTGGATAAAAAGTAGGCAAATGGATGGTTTGGTTAAGAGCCACACTAGATACCACCTTTGGCATGAAGGTAGGGTTTTTGTCCTTAAAGATACCCTATCCTGATGAAAATTTATAAAAGGTTCCACTGCCATTAATGCCTGTAGCTCTGAGACTCTTTGTGCTGAAGTTACTGCCAGGAGCAGAGCTGTTTTCCATGATAAAAATTTTAGATCGGCTGTATTGGCTGGATCAAAAGGTGGTAGGGTCAGTTTTTCCAAAACGAAATTGAGGTCCCAAGTTGGTGTTGGTGCTCTCCGGGGCGGTCTTATGTTTTTAGCCCCTCTGAGGTACTGCTTTAGCAAGGGATGAGAGAATAAAGGAGGATCAGTGTTGTAATGTGCAGAAATGGCAGAGGCGTGAATCTTAATTGATGAAAAGGATAGGCCTCTGTCCAGCATCTCAGTTAAGTATTGTAAAATCTGAGGAATGTTTGGAACAAGAGGGTCAAGGCTGTGAGCCTGGTTCCAGGCACAGAATCTCTTCCATTTTTCTGAGTAAGCTTTCCTGGTGCTAGGCCTCCTGGCCTCCAAAATGACATCCATAACAGCTTTAGAGAGAGGTGTTGCCTGTTTGACTAAAGTATCTGCCATGCAGCCAGGTTTAGGGTTTTGAGCTGACCGTGCAGGATGTGATTGTTTTGTTGAGTCAGAAGGTGTGGAATCTGGGGCAAAATCCATGGTGGGCCCTAAGCCAAGTGCCTTAAGATAGGGACAAAGTGCTGGTGTGGCCAGTCTGGAGCAATCGGGATCATCTGTGGTTTTTCTTGTCTGGCTTTCAGGAGTACCTTTGAAAGGAGAGGCAGTGGTGGGAAGGCATGGACTTTTAGGTTTTTCCAGCTGAACAGAAGAGCATCCAGTTTCCATGCTTGTTTGTGATAAGTCCTTGTGCAGAATTTTTGTAGTTGGCAATTCAGAGGGGAGGCAAAAGATCTATGTCTGGGCATCTCCATTTTTGTGTTATCATACTGAAGATTTGTGGGTTCAATTTCCATTCGTGAGGGTCCATGATATTTCTGCTTAAGTCGTCTGTCAGAGTATTTTTCTTTCCTGGCAGGAATTGTGCTTGCAGGTAAACGTGGTACGTTAGAGCTGTGTTCCACAAGGTCATGGCTTGCCTGCATAGGGGATAAGAGTGAGTGCCCCCTTGTTTGTTTATGTACCACATTACTGTGGTGTTGTCTGTCTTTAGTAATAGTTGTCCTGGGTGTAGAAGGTCCTTGAAAGCTGTTAGGACATTTTGAACAGCCAACATCTCTTTTTGATTGATGTGAAGATGCATCTGGTCTGTGGTCCACTTGCCCTGAATGCATGTTCCTGCCATGTGTGCTCTCCAAGCGTAATCCAAAGCATCTGTTGTTAGAGTTTGCCTGGCTGTGGGTTGGGTAAAAGGCTGACCCTTGTTTAGGTGACATGCATGTGCCCACCATCAAAACTCTTGTTGTAGGCAGGGGATTATTGGAATTACTGCTTCTAGACTGTGAGAATGTTGAGTCCAAACACTTCTTAGGTACCATTGTAATTTCCTCATATGCAGTCTGGCATATGGTATTAGTAGTATGCAGGATGCCATGAATCCCAGGGCCTGCAGAATTTTTCTTGCAGGGAGATGGGACGTTTTTGCCAGTAGTTGAAAATATTGAGTTAGTTGCACTTGTTTGCCTGGCGTGAGGTAAGCCATCTGGGCCGTTGTATTTAAGCTGGCACCCAGGAATGTAATTTGTTGTGAGGGCACTAGTTTTGACTTCTTTTCGTTTACTGTGTACCCTAGAGAAATTAGCAACCTTTTCACAAACGCCAGATGTTGTGGAAGAATGTTCTTTGTCTCTGCTTGAATGAGGCAGTCGTCCAGGTATGGATATATTTGAATCCCTTTTTGTCTGCAAAATGCAATTACTGGTGCCAGGCACTTTGTGAAGACCCTGGGCGCAGTAGATAAGCCAAAGGGCAGTGCAGAGAATTGGTAGTGCCTTGTACCAGCTTTGAATCAGAGGTATCTTCTGCAATTTTGTCTGATAGGGACATGCAGGTATGCCTGTTTGAAGTCCAGAGTAACAAGCCAAGCCTTCTTGCCCAGCATAGGTAGAAGCTGCTGTAATGTCAACATTTTGAATTTCGGAATATCCAGGTAAGTATTCAGAATTGAAAGGTCCAGTATAGGCCTCTACGCTTTGTCCTTTCTGGGGACCAGGAAGAGTCTTGAGTAAAATCCTTGTCCTTGTTCCTGTTGTGGTACTTTTTGTATAGCTCTCATGTCCATGAGGGCTGAAATTTGTTTTTGTGCCTCTGCCCATTGATTTTGTGGCAGGTCTGGCATTCCTTTTAGCTTTGGTAAAGTATGGAAGTGGAATATGTAACCTTGAGACACAATATTCAGGACCCATTTGTCTTGGGTGATTGTTTGCCAGTTTTGAGAAAAAAGTGCTAGTTTTCCCCCTAAGGGGGTTTCCAGAAGGGACGTGCTCGGCGTACGCAAGGGAAAGTCATTGTGACTGTTTCCTGTAAGGTTGAGACTTGCCCTCACCTCCTTTTGGGGTTGAGGTGCCCCACTGTCGTTGTCTGTTTGAGCCTTGGGGTTGAGATCTGCCTCTTGGGTGTCTGTATCTGCCTCTCTGTGGCTTGTCGGACACTGGAAAGGACCAATTTTTTGTTGGCCAATTTCTGCTAAACCGAGGTGGCTGTACCTGTAAGAAATCCTTGACCGTTTGCATAGATTTAGCTTTATCCTCCATTTTCTTTAACACCTCGTCTGCCTTAACACCAAACAAGGTGTCATGTTGTAAAGGAGCATCCAATAACTTTGCCTTAACATGTTCAGGTAAACTCTGTTCTTTTAACCAAGCATGCCTTCGAATAACAGAACCTGTAACTGCGGCTCTACAAGAGGCCTCTAAAGAATCAAAACCACATTGCAGAGTGTTTTCCCACCGGTTCAATTGCATGCAATAAATCCTGCATTTCTTTACAATCAGGAGCTTCTGAGCTAGCAAGCATTTTCTGTTTTAACTGAGCCATTAAATATTGTTGGTACTTAAGCATGTGAAACTGGCAATTTAAAGCTCTTACTGCTAAAGTTGCAGACGTGTATACTTTCTTCCCCCATCTATCCAAAGCTCTGGAATCTCAGTCACAGGGTACTGGATTTTTTGCAATGGAAGCCTTAACCTCTTTTGGACCCTGGGAAATAGTTTCTGGATCAGCAGAAGGGTTTTTGTAAAGAAACTTGTGAGTTAGGGACTCTATAATACCTATCTGGCTTGGCTGGAGCAGGGGGCAAAGAGTCAGGAGATAAGCTGGATTCAGAGAACACATCATCCACAATGTCTAGTACAGGCGGAACAGCCAGGGGCCTGTGCTGAGGAAATCCGAGCCTTTTCTTGGATTCTGAGTATTCCTGACTTTCCCAATGGAAATGTTCCCTCATGGTATGTAAAGTTTCCCCAAAAGAGTAATCCTCAGGAGGAGAGGCTGAAGGGATAGATTCCTCAGCATCAGAGTCTTCATGGGGGGGGGGGGGGGGGGTAAAGAATTTCCCTGGTCTGAAGAGGAATCAGAGGAAATGGAAACCTGATCAGGAGTCATAGTCTGTATCCTGCCTAGGCCTTTTCTCAGGAGGGGGATGGGAACCCCTGATTAGAGTAATGAGGTCTTCGGCCATTTTAAGCATCTGTTTCTTAGGCATGGAGGACTGTCCAGGAGAATGCTGTACTTGTTTGTCTTTAATGGTACCTTTGTCTTGGCTGTTGATTTAATGGTAAGTTGTGAAGGTCTGAAAACACCCTCAGAAGCCGGTGCCTGCTCAGCAGCTCCGGACCCATCTGAGGGATTAGTTTCCGTAGGCCCAATACCTTGAGTTTCCAGAGGCCTAGTTGTCTCCACGTGGGAGTCTGAGGCGGCCTGTGGCTCTGAGGTAGTGGGTGTCAGGGGCTGCAAAAGCGCCTCACTGAGAACCGGCGAACCAGTGACTGGCCTAGAAGAGGTTTCATTGTCGGTTTTGGACCTCGGATGCCTGTCTTTACCCTTGTCTTTTGCGTTTTTTCGGAATTGCGGTCGTCGGTTGATCCGACGGCATAGTATAATTGAACCTTCGGCCAAAGTAGTGCAAAGCAAAATCAAAACGTCTTTTTATAGTGCGTTTGTTAAATCTAGCACAAAACCGACAACTAGTGACGTCATGATCAGGGTCTAGGCATGGAATACAGTAAGAGTGGAAGTCTTTATGAGGTATTTGCTTCCCACAAGAAATACAATTATTAACTTTTTCTGACATCGGTCTGAGGCAAGAAAAAAGTTTCCCCAACAGGGTACTTAGCTTTATTGAAGACTTCGAATCTGAAATTCAACTTCAAAAATCTCAGGAGTCGGCCGACCGCCACTTGCGAACTGCTTCTGCTTCAGGCACCGCGCGGCAATAAAAACGGAAGAAAATGGTGTCGGATGCATCTTATATACCCCTGGCACACTGATGTCAGGGAAGAAGAAACAGCAATCGACGCCGGACCAAGACTTTGGAACTCTGACCGCCTGATGGCAGGATAACCCAAGTGTGATGACTGCAGCAGTGTAACACGATGAACATCAGACTGAACCATTACCATCCGGAACCGTGAATATTGCACAAACTGGCTTAGTTTATTGAGATCCAGGATAGGTCTCAAGTACTCTGTCTTCTATGACACTAAGAAGACTCTAGAGGAAGTCCAAGATCTTCTCTGGTCTGGGGGGTAGCTTCTGGATGACTCTCTTTCTAGCAGCTTGTCTATTTCTAAGGCTGCTGCTTCCCTGGAATTGGGTGGAACATTGGGGATTCTTTCTATTCTTCTAAGAGGAATTTGGGAAAGGGATATGATATAACCTCTGGATATAACTCTTTGCATCTAGGATTTTTGTTATGGTTAGCTCGGCTCTTTGGTCGAGACACAAATGCCTAAAAACTGCCTCCAGAGGGCAGTAGTTGGGCTACCTTTCAGGAGGGCTGGTAAGGCTAGTCTGAGAAGGAATCCTGGAAACCCTAGTTCTGTGGGCCACCACTGCCACAGGGATCTCATCTTCCATTATTCCCCTCTGCCGCTAGAAGAACCATCTCCACGTGAGTCTTGGAAAACGACCTGGGATTTAAGGAACCACATCTTTCTATCTCCTCATTGATTCCGGGACAAGGGTCTTTGAGGGGTAGAAAAATGTACTCCTACAGAAGACAAGATCTTTCCTTCGTGATCACATCTGGAGAGCGTATCTTTTATTTTTCGTTCAAATAAGGAAGATCCATCAAAAGGAACACTGATGAATGAGGACTTGAAGGGTTCCACAAAGTTGCATAGGAGCATCCAAGCATATTTCTTAATGCAGATGCCCGAAGCCGCTGTCCATAAGGTATCTTTCACCACATGAGAGAAAAGCCTCATGGACATGTTGATTGAAGGGTGGCTAGTTGTGAGGAAACTCTATTTTGGCCTACTGCAGATCTGGACCTAGAAAGAGATTTGGAGAACTCTTTAGTCAAATCTCTTTGCAACTTCGTAAAATGTGTCAAATAATTCAACAACTGCAGAGCAAAGGTCACCGAAGCATAAATGCACTTATCAAATCTGTCCAAGGCCCAGCACTCCCAGAAAGGGGAATGGACAGAAAACCTCTGTTCTGCAAGATTTTTCGTGACTACTTCCACAACCATGGCATCAACTTGGACCACCTTGGTCCAGTGTGCCCTGTCCTTGGGAGGGGCTAGAAATTTATCTGGGTGCTTAGGGATGGATACCACAGTATCTTGTTCCATCCACGCCTGGCCAGAAACAAAGTCTAAGTCCATCAGCTGGGGGGGGGGGGGTCACCCAAGATGCAGCCAGGCCAGACCTAAAAGCCTCAAGGAACACAGCCACCTCTTGGGAAAGGGGTATCGGAAGACCAACAACCGTTTTTGTTTGAAGAGCTCAAGAAAATCTCCAAATGAGACACCTTCAGGTGGAGATCTGAGGGACCCCTCACCTTCACTGAAATTGGTGTCGTCCATAACAGATTCCTGAGGGGAATCCAAGTGTCTCCTTTTACATGTTCTCTTCCAAGGGACCTCATCTGCAGGATGGACTGGTGAAGTATCAGAAATGATGGGGAGTCCTGAGGGAATGACTGGAGACTTTTACAGGTTGGCTGTCCCAGTGGAATGGAAGAAAAGGGCTCAGAGCAAAGACCCGAAAAAGGTAACTGATCTGATCTGAGGGGGGGGGTAGAGATATCCTTTCTTTAGGTAAAGTGAAGATCCTATCCACAGTCTTGAGGGCTGGGGCGCTTAGGGGAGGCTAAAGCAGACAGTACTGTAGCCAAGATCTCCCGAACAACCAGCCACTGTAACCCTGTAAGCATTCCACCCAAAGATGGAGTTGGACCTGAGCTATCCAGAGCAGAAGCTCTGAGGAGCAGGGATGGCTCCGATAACTTTGGAATTAACTCTGTTACTCCATATCTGGCACTGACGCTTCAGATCTGAGAGTCCTCCGGCACAGGCTGGCTCTAAGCCAAATGACTCAGGGAAATGATTGGAGTCGAAGAATGAATTGTCTTCTGATCCAATGAGGATACCCACAGGAATCTCAGATCCAAGGGCTCCGAAACAGCAGGTCAGATCGGAGAAGGAGAAACCAAACGGGGACTAGCGACAGGCAGGTTCACATATCTGATGGAAGACAGAGACATGATCACCCCCATCTGGATCAGAGCTCTGAGGAATTTCCTCATCATCCCATCCACTTAAGCCATGGGCAAACTCTTGGAAGACCTGAGAGAAGAGGTAGTGGATGGAGGTCTACAGTGTTTGCGAGGAGATTCCTGCAAGAAGGGAGAAGGGAGTCTAGAAGTTATCGGATCCGGTAAAGTAAGAGGTGACCAAATCAAAGGAGATTTAGAATTCAGAGCACAGGGATCAGAAGTGGTCGGATCAGACTTTTTTGATACTTTTGGAGGTGCCACTGAGGAAGGAGCTAAAGATACTGTAAGATCCAGAGATCACTTTCTAGAGACTTTGCCCTTAGGAACTAAGTCAGGCTTCCCTTTGTCAGTTTTCTTTGAGGGGATTTGAACCCAGCTGAAACAGAAGAAGTGGAAGGGAGTAGGCTCTGAACATGCATTCCATGTAGGCATTCGAGTTAGGTATTTTGTGCTCACAGGTGATACACTTCTTGCACCCAGTTGGTTTACCAGCCATCCTGGAATACCCAAGGAAAGGAAAAGCCAAATAAAAATCAAACTATAAAGTAATACTTTTTTTTTTTTTTTTTTTTTTTTTTTAGGAGAATAGGGAAAAAGTTACCAACAATGGCAGACAAGAAATATCCTAAAAAGGGTAGGAAAAGGACAGGAGAAGGACAGCAAAGTACCAGCAATGGTACTATTGAGCAATATTGAATTCTCAGTAAGAACAGTAAAGGGAGACCAGCATAAGAAATTTTCTGGAAAAAGGGAGGAAGGTGACAGAAAAATCAGTAAACAGACTATCAGGGAAGAAGAATTTTCAAAAGAACTCACTGTTTAACTTAAACATCACCAGTAGCTCGACAGCATATGTAACGATATGGCTACAAACAAGATCTGAGGTACGTTAGGAGGGTGGGCCATTATGGGTAAAGACAGTAGTTTGAGAGTTTGGATCCGACGATCTGGCATAAGCATCAGAGTTCGATCAGAGACCCATCAGCTAAGAAATGAATGAAAATGACAACATCAGATCAGATTTTTTCACTGTCACTGAAGATATCTGTAATCTGTACTTGTATTTACATTATTCTTATTTTAAACACTGAGAAAGTTTTCAGTTCTGTAGTTGCGTTGCTCTTATAGCTACAGATACAAATATCAGCCTTAGGCAACAAACCTTAGGTATACTCAGCCAAGAAGCTCCAACTGAAGGATCCCTATTAACCAATAACTTCCAACTATAAATGAAGAAATCTGAAATTAAATTACTATATGCAGTTATTGTCTTTGCTTACCTGTGTTTCTCTGAGGAAATACAGTCGAGATCTGTTCATCCACTGATGGCTCTCAGATGCCATTGCCTCTGGCACATCCTTGGGAACAAATACGGCACAACAAATTCTACCTTGGCACAACTCCTTCTTAATGTACAGCGGTCTTGGTTCACTGGGCTTAAATACAATTACTGACAAGATAAAAAAATAAATCTGGAATATCATGTTTTAGTATAATAAAGTTATATAAAAGTGATGAGTACAAAAGTGTTATGTTCAACACCAGTGCATTCAGCTGTACCTATTTCTAGTGATTTGCAGAAGCAACATTTGCTTTTGAAAGACAACAAAACACACAAAAAACACACAAATGCATACTGGCAGAAATGTCAACAAGTAAAGACAAAGATGTTGACTTACTCCCCCTTACAACTGTAGAATAATTTTAAGAATAATGTCAAAACCAAAGGCAGACAGCTCGATGATACTATCTTAATATATGGCTGCAGTTTTGGCTAATGGCTTAATTTTTATTCTAGTGCCCATAATTTCCAAAGTGCTGATGATACACTACTGAACCAAACACATACAAAATACAACCTTGACAAAACAAATTAGAACTCTGATTTTAAACAAATTCCTAGTTTGGTCTGTGATGACTGGTGTTTAAAATAAACTTCTGGTTTGATCTGTGGTCACTTTGGTAATCAATGTAGAAGCATTTACAATAGGAATATTAACAAGCTCAAATCCCCTCTTGAGACTGAGGGGTCAGTACAACTGTAACCAATGTTCATGCACACTGTATACTACACAGCAAGCTACACAATTGTAATTTTTAACTAAAACAGATTGCTACACCATAGGAATATGAAAGAAAATCATTCAGAAATGACAGCATCAGCATCAGGCTGTACTTTAGCTCGGATGGAGATGGTCAAAAGAAGCTCCCCAGCCTGACATAGCAGCTCTCAATAAAACCTGCCATAGGTTTAAATTCAGGAAGGGAAAGTGCCAGTCCAGGAAGAGAAGACTCAGCAGTAGGCTGGTGAAGATTATCCACCATGCCAGGGCATGACACCAGAAGAAGGACCATAAGCAAACGGTGCTTTTAAAGTTGGTGGTAACTTGCATTCTAAAACCACAGCTACACAATGAAGCATGCAAACAGCATCATGAAAATCAAAGCAGGTAACAAGGACAGAAACATACAAGAGCTTGACTCTGCACCATATATTGCATCCTCAAACAGTAAACTAGCCCCAGGATTCCCACTCCTTTTCTTGATGTACTGGAAAATATTAGGGTTCAACCAAACAACCTAATAACGGGCGACTTCAACTACTCCACCATTAACTGGGAAAACTACTCGTGTACAAACTCCTTAGCTCAATGCTTTCTAAAATTCATAAACTGCATTGCCCTGGATCAACTTATCCACACCCCCACCAGGGGCAACAATATCCTAGACCTAGTCATTACCAACATGAGTGACCGGTGTTCCACACCTGAAGTCAACTCCTCATTGGTCCGATCCGACCATAAGCTGATCACCCTTGATATCCACATCCCGCACTCACCCACCATTAAGGAAACCACAGTAAAACATTTCACCAAAGCCAACTTCATGCTTCTTAAGACAAGTGGTGAACTTCATGACACTCATGCAGATGGGAAATACAGTTACAACTGCTGAATCCTACACAAATGTACTCTATAAGCACTTACACGAGTGCATGGATCGTGCTATCCCAAACAAAACCAAGACACTATCCTCCAAAAAAAGGAAGCCAATCTGGTGGTCCCCTGCCATTAACAAACTGTACAACAGAAGGAAGAAACTGTTGCAAAAGAGAGTAAAATCCCATGAGTGGAGGAGCTCCCTGGTCAGCCTCAGTAAGAAGCTGAGATCCCTTATAAGATCCTCCAAAGCTAGCTACAAAAACAAAATTGCCACTAATTCTAAGGACTACCACAAAGCATTTTATAGCTATGTCAAGAATCTCAAAGGCAACACCCAGATCTGCTCCGAGGTACAGCACAAAGGCTCGAAAATTACAGAACCAACTGATATTGCCAACATCCTGGCAGATAGGTTCAGTGCTAACTTTACCCCCCCCCCCCATCCCCTAAAGGGCCCATAGCTATACAGGAAGAATGCAGAGTCCCTGTAATCACAACTATGCAGGTAAAAGCTGCACTCTCTAAAGCCAAAAACACAGCATCCATGGGACCGGGCAACATCCCAGGTTGCGTTTTACACGAACTTCAGAACGAACTGGCTCCCCACTTAAGCACCATGTTCAATAATAGCCTCACATCAAGCTTTATGCCCACTGAATGGCGCACAGCAACAGTTATCCTACTCCACAAAGGGGGAGCCACCACTGATCCCGGGAACTATCGACCTATCAGCCTGATGAGCCTGGTCTGCAAGGCCATGGAATGTATCATCATGGAACTCATAAACAAAGACATTGGTAACTTCCAAACTCTGGATCCCACCCAATTCGGGTTTGTGAAAGGCAGATTATGCCTCCTGAACCTGATCGACTTCTTTGAGAAAGTCACCAAAGCCGCAGATGAGGGTAAGGTGGTTCATACAGCCTATCTTGACCTCGCCAAGGCTTTCAACACCATCCCCATTCTGGAATTATAGCTAAACTCACTAAACTAGGTATAAATCCCTACGTCACAAGATGGGTTGCCAACTGGCTCACTGACAGAACCCATACTGTAAAAGTTGCAGACTCCACATCTGACCTCAAAGCAGTAACAAGTGGAGTACCACAGGGTTCCGTCCTGGGACCTCTCCTGTTTGGTATCTACTTCTCTGAAGTACAGACTAACACAGAAGGCCTCTGGCTAACAAAATTCACAGATGACTGCAAACTAGGAGCCATAGTCAAGACCACAAATGATGTGGGCATCCTAAAGAAGGACCTCACTGAGACAGATGCCTGGTGTCAGAGCCATGGCCTCAAGCTCAATGCCAAAAAGTGCAGTGTCATCCCCTTTGGTAAAAACTCTGTACCCATGAGCTACCAACATAGGCAGCAATCTACTTAACAGAAAATGTGTGATAAGAGACCTTGGGACCCACAGTAGTTTCTCCTTTGATAGTCACATCGCCACAGTAGTCAGGAAGTCCTTCTACGTGGCACACCTCATCATAAAAGAGTTCTCATCCAGGAAAAAAAAGAGGTCATTGTTCCCCTCTACTCGACACTCATTAGATCCATTATAGAGTACAACGCCCCTTTTAGAATGTACCTCGCAAGACATCTGCAGCAGCTGGAAAGGCCACAGAAGTACCTCACAAAGAGGATTACTGGCCTCAAACAAATGCCTTACACTGACCGCCACAAAAAACTCCAGCTTTACTCCATAGCATATCACCTACTCTGAGGTGATCTCTGCCTAACATATAAAGCTATGTCAAACCCAGAACTGTTGGACATGCTACACCTAAAGAAATCCCAGTCCCTCCGAGCTACATGATCTAGGGACCTAAACCTTGTCACCACAATAAACAGGACATGCTGGAGGGATAGATTCCTGTCCCAGAGACTTCCCATACTCTGGAACAGGCTACCCATCTATGTCAAGCAAAGTTCTTCATTAGCACTCTTCAAGAAAAATCTTGACGAGTGGATGGGAAATAGGAAATACACCTCAGGGATCACTTCTGTGTCTCTGCTCGACAGTGGCACACGAAAATAACTTTCTTGGGTGGCGTAAGTCAAAGGAACCTTGCTGGCTAGGCTTACATAGGCCCTTGGTCCGATAGCCTAGTACCTACCTATGGTGATCCTGGCCCTTTTTCGGGGCAGAATGGCAAGACTGCCTAGCTCCATCCCAATGACGTCCAACTCTCACAACGGGGATTAGAGTGATTATAGTCATCCCAAGGATCTGCATCCTAGGGAGCATCCAGAAAAGGGCCACTTCCTAGATGTCAATGGATGGGACTACAAGATGATAGTCACTCAGCCCTCACGGCATGCTGTTCTCTCACTAGCTCCTTACTTCAAACACTATGTATTTTTTTGTGAAGTTTCAAAGTTATCAGAAGCTAAAATAAGCACTACAGGACACAGCATGAATACTTAGTACAAAATATAGTACTTACTGCTCTATGTTTTGCCTGGAAATGAACAGGCTCAAGTCGGACAAATGACTATTTATTCTTTGTTTAAAAAAAATGTGAAAAAGAGCAGTGCTAACTTCCCTTCACAAAGCAGTGTGTTAATGCCTCCACTGTGGGAGGTAACCCTGTACACAGTGTAGGAACATCTGACTACTCCTGAAGTCCGGCTAGAAGACTGACACTCATAATTGTCAACAGCCCAAATGTTACAAACAGTTGTGCTGAAGCAAAAAACATGCACTACCTGCCTACAGAACATTAGTATGAATGCTCTCATTTGAAGTTAAGGAAGACTGTCAAATATGTGGAGAAAAAAGTGGTATCTCTCACAAAGAAAAATTCTTAAAATATTGGAAAGGCAAATCAAACAATGAAACTGGCATAATGCAGTTATGCCAAAACAAACAATAATACTAGGAGTGTAGGATTAGCTGATTTGTTGAGTCTCAAAAATTACTATACAGAATCAGTGGGTAAGATCACTTAGATCCAGTAAAGGACATATCTGAAGTGGATGGCAGTTCTTTTTTAAAATGCAAATTTGTCATACTTCTTCACCCTTAATTACCCCTGTCTTCTCTCTCAACTCTAGCTCGCTCACCACTATACCCCTTGTAAGACATACAGTTTTGTGTTGAAAATATCAACAATAAGGACATATCTGAAGTGGATGGCAGTTCTTTTTTAAAATGCAAATTTGTCATACTTCTTCACCCTTAATTACCCCTGTCTTCTCTGTCAACTCTAGCTCGCTCACCACTATACCCCTTGTAAGACATACAGTTTTGTGTTGAAAATATCAACAATATGGCTGTCTGTATTTAATACTGTATTAAATTTGAAATGCAATTCTCCCTCTTTTGAAAAATGCTGCAAAGTCATTATTGCCTTTCAAATGTTAATGTCACTCTGTCTATTACCGTTTATAAAATGGAGCCTTTCTCCAAGGCCTCCACTGAAAATGAGTCCTGTGCTCAGTTAGACTTTCCTGGTAAAAAAGGAAATAAATAAATTATATACGAATTAAGCAAACTGAAAAAAATTGTGAAGACTATGAAAAACGAAGTTGCATAAGTGGGTGTGTGTGTTGGGGGGATGGTTTCAGAAAAAGGTTCTGTGGTAAGTGAAATAAAGGCTGGTAAAATGTCTGCACATAATGTAAAAGTACTATCATTGTCACTTAAGCCAGCAAGATGGTCTAGCTCTTTTAAGAATATACAAGTCTATAAGGCATTGTGTTCTCTTAGCCAAAGTCAGTTTGGTGCAAGATCAGTAATGCGTTAATATAGTTTCCACTGAGCTGCTATGCTGTTCATGTTAATAAAATTCTGACATCTTCTAGTAACAAATCACTAACCACAAGACTTGCAGATCTGCCATGGTGTCAAAACTAGGATCAAAATGTTAACAGTTATGAAACCATGCAAATTGAGTCAGTCAATCTCAGTCAAAATATTTTATCAATAAAAATTAGTTTTACCTTGCAAAATTATTTTACCAAATTTCAAATGTTCAGCCAAGAAAAAAATACATTTCTTCTACAATGATGAAATTGAACCCATCATATCTGTTTGTTTTTTTAAAACCCATTGGCTATGTAACCTACAGACAGAAGACAGAATAGTTGTGTAAAATCTTACCTTAACCATAGATGTCCTCTTCTGTGCTGCAGTATTCTTTACACATGGGTTGTCTTCCGCCCAACGACCCGACATCCAGCCTGTATATAAAAGCTTACAGCCAATGCCAGTATGTGGGATGTCGCATGTAGATTCTGACACAGTCAGTCATAAAAGGACATCCGCACGTACAATCCTCAGAACAAGGAAGCCCCATGAAGAACAATAGTTCTAAGGCAAACAAGGAGCCATCCTAAGAAGGGTGAAGTTGCAGAGGGAAGGTAGGAGGGATGGAATACTACAACATAGAAAAGAAAGACGTACATGGTTATGGTAAGATTTTACACAACTATTCTATGTTCTTCTATTCAATGTTGCTGTATCCTTTACACATAAGTGTGCACCAAAGCTTAGTGGGAACCTAGGGAAGAGGAAGTGAGGAAGAATTCTTCACAAATCCATGCAGATGAGCTCTAGCAAATCCTGTCTTGGGCCTAGAGATAGTGTCCAACTTGTAATGTTTGTAAAAGTATGGACCGAAGACCAAGTAGTAGCCTCCAAAATGGAATTAGTATCCAGGCCTTTAAAGAAAGCCCCTGACAAAGCAACCAATCTGGTGGAATGGGCTTTGACAGACGAAGACAGTGGCTCCATGAAAAACATAAAAAAACACAACAGCCTTAGAAATCCAAGATGAAATAGTTTGTTTAGAAACAGGTAAACCCAGAGCCCTGGGATGAAACAACACAAAGAGCTGGATCTGACTTCATTATAGATTTTGTTTTGTCAAGGTAAAATCTGAGCTGTCTGTGTACATCTAAGGTATGCAAAATCTTCTCAATGGAGGATTGAAGAGAAGAGAAAAAGGTGGGTAATTGGATAGACTGATTAAGAGACAAGTCATTCACCACTTTAGGCATGAAAGAAAGATTAGTCCTCAGGGATACCCTGTCCTTGTGGAAGACCAAGAAAGAAGGGGATGCCATCAAGGCCTAAATCTAGGAAACCCTCCTAGCAGAAGTTAAGGCCACCAAAAGCACTGTTTTCCAAGTGCAAAACTTCAAAAGAGCCGAGGCCACAGGTTCAAAACGGGTCAGTGTTAACTTCTCTAAGATGCAGTTAAGATCCCAAGGAGGAGGCACTGGTTTCCTGGAAGGTTTGATGTGGAGGACACCTTTAAGAAAAAGTTTAACCTCCAATTTGGAGGCTAAAGGAGCTGAAACTGTCAGAAAGGCATAAATAGCAGAACAGTGGACTTTCACCGAGGAATGTGATAAATCACTCTTAAGCAATTGATATAAGTAAGAAAGTACAATTGGAATGTCTCTTGCTTCTTTGTAAATATAACATTACTGTCACAGAGGAATCACTGTGCAAACACCTGTAATATCCTTTATTTTAAAATACGAACAGGAATCCACTTCATCAATAAAACAAAATTGAGATAGTTTAGCGCTTTCACCCACTCTATGTGGGCTTCTTCAGAACAACGTTACCAATTTTCACAAATGTTTAAATGACATTTTAGGTGCCAAAAAATGGTCCGCCCTTAAAGTGATATCACTAAATATGTAACTCTATATGTTTATACTATGTAACACTTTAAAATTCATTGATGCACTGTATACTAGAAATTTGTTATACTTAAAATAATATATTAAATTTTATATATTGAAATAGTGCATATTCTCTGTACAAATCCTAATATATATGTGCATTCTGATTATATAAAACTATACTTATTGTACAAAAATATTAAAACAAAAATGTTTAACAAAATGTTAAAAAACATAAAAAATACTAAATATTAAAAAATATACATATAAAAACTGCTGTATACATATCATAAACTATATACACTTCTAAAAACGTATCGACAATTTCTAAAACCAAACCTACTTGATAAAACACCTGTTGTCGCCCTTATTTCTATCAATGCTACTTTTCATACATATATTAACACTATAAATTTCATACTAATAATATTCACACTACACATTCCGCATAACGCTAATACTCCATCCCTTTTGCATAACACTATAATCTACTAATTAATATTGGTTTGATTGCATGTGATCATTCATACCTGGTGGAGTTGATGCGTCTGTATATAATTGCCACCATACTTCTTCTAAACCCCAAAATTTCTTTCCTATTACCTCATTTTGAATTGTATTTTGTGTTCTAATATGGCAAATCTAAAATTATGTAATTCTCCATACTTTTCTGTATGTCTATACAGTGCGTTATTACAATCCTTCTTTTTGATACTATATAGGTGGTCATATATTTGCTTTTTAAAAGATCTTTATGTCTTTCCTATATAGTATCCAGAACATATACTGCACTTTACCATATAGATCACATAATTTGTATTGCAGTTGCCCTGTCTAAATCTTATTTTAGTGTTAGTACAAACACAGGTGGCTCCAAAGGAATAAACGTCCCGTATAGGCTGTAATAAATAGTAAAACAACAATCCAAACAGTCTGTAGCATCAACGGGACCAGTATAATGCTGAAATCGACAATGTAAAATACTTGAATGCTATTATTTAAAGATTCAGAATGCCAAACTAGTGAACATATAAAATATTTATTGAAAGAAGTGAGTGCTTTCACCACTAGGGCTTCATCAGACTTACAAAAACCATTCAATCAAACATTTAAATACTCAAATCTAATTAAAATACATGACATCACTTCCTTCTTAAACGGCTGGAATATAACTAAATAAAAGTTGTATATGTCTAATAAGTCCACATCATCTACCTGAACTAAACAATGATTAATAAAGAAGGTAGCAACATTGTATGGACTATGTCACTCAAATACATATACAACTTAAAACATATAGTAACATCAAATACAATATTAAAATAAAATAAAAAACCTACGAATGTAGGAGGAAAAAACACACAGATAAAATGATGTCAGACCACTTAATATACACACAATGTCTGCATAGCAAATAACTATCCATTTAATTTCACACCGTTCAGTGTAATTAATAGTATCACCTCCTCGAACATTAGGATGTATAACTTGTAGTACTGAAAACTTAAACTGGTGTGTAGAATCTGTTTGATTAACATGTCTAGCTAAAGCATAATGATCATTAACTAACGTTATATTATAATTCGCTCTTTTAGTCTTCTATTAGTTTTCCCTATTAATTAATTACAGATAAAGATATATACCCACACTGAATGGTCTGAAATTAAATGGATAATCAAGTTTAGGGCTAAGAACCCTGGTTTAAATGACAAAGTCCCACTTAAACCAATTTTACTTAATAGGAGACGTAAGGCACACAAGAATTGAGTATTGGATGTTTCCTTTTCCATTTATGTTTTATGTTTATATCTTTTAGCTTGGTGCCCAGTAAAGGATATATATTGTTAACTATGTCTGTTATAGTTATAGTAAGTATTTTTACATTAGTTTAATTATTTATTTTCTGCTGAACATTTACACAAGTTTTCATATGTTTTTCAAGTGTTTCATTTTGATAGTTATTTGCTATGCAGACATTGTGTGTATATTAAGTGGTTTGACATCATTTTATCTGTGTGTTTTTTCCTCCTACATTCGTAGGTTATTTTATTTTAATATTGTATTTGATTTTACTATATGTTTTAAGTTGTATATGTATTTGAGTGACATAGTCCATGCAATGTTGCTACCTTCTTTATTAATCATTGTTTAGTTCAGGTAGATGATGTGGACTTATTAGACATATACAACTTTTATTTAGTTATATTCTAGCCGTTTAAGAAGGAAGTGATGTCATGTATTTTAATTAGATTTGAGTATTTAAATGTTTGATTGAATGGTTTTTGTAAGTCTGATGAAGCCCTAGTGGTGAAAGCGCTCACTTCTTTCAATAAATATTTTATATGTTCGCTAGTTTGGCGTTATGAATCTTTAAATAATAGCATTCAAGTATTTTACATTGTCGATTTCAGCATTATTGCCATAATCAGATTGCCGTGGTGGTCCCGTTGATGCTACAGACTGTTTGGATTGTTGCTTTTCTTATTTTTGTGTTGTTTATATTGCCCAAAATAATTTCATTTTCTTCCATTATAACACAACACTGTTTACAACTTCCGCATTTACTAGTGGATTTATTGTAACTATTAATTGTATTCTCTTTGTTCATCCCTCTGTGCTCTAAAAGTCTCTTAAGATTACTTCCCATCTTATACACAAAATGTGGTTTGTTACCTATTAACTCTTTTAATTCATCATCCACCAATGATATTTTCCAGTTGTTTTCCATAATTCTCTTAATCTGATATACATGGCGAATATATTCCAGTACACAGGCACGTTGGTATTTCACTCCTGTGCCTTTCAGTTCTATAATATTACTTACTCTATTCTCTCTCTTGTATATTCCTAATAGTGGTGGATATTTTTTTCCCTATTCCTGAATGACGTACTGCTTAACATCTGTCATCATTTCCTTATTGTAACCTCTTTCATCAAATAATCCAGTTATGTATTCTAACTCATCCACCATTTCCTCATACCTAGATGTTATACGGGCTGCCCTTATACATTGCCCTTTGTATATATTATACAACTGTTTTCTTGGATGATTACTCATATACTGTAAATAATTGTTGGAGAATGTGCTTTTTCTATATATACGAGATTTAAATCCTTTTTCGTCATGGGAAATAAAAGTATCAAGATAAGCTATTCCATTACTACTAACAGAATGCGTGAATTTGAGAAATTCACTGCTAGAATTCAAGAATGTTATAAATGAATCAAGTTCATCTGAACTCCCTTCCCATAAGATGTAAATATCATCTAAAAATCTGGAATAATGTCTGACATGTTTAAACATAGTGTTGGGAAATACAACGGTCTCCTCCCAATCCAACATAACCAAATTAGCAAAAAGTGGCGCACATGCTGAACCCATCGCAACACCCCTATTTTGTCTATAATGTTCACCTTCATAATAAATGTAATTGTGATCTAAAACCATAGACATACAACCCATAATCAAACATATATTTTCCCATTCTATATGTTTTCTAATGCTGTTACAAAAGGCTTCTAATCCTAATTCTTTCAGAATGCATGAAAACAGATCTATTACATCGTTACATATAAACATCTATTTTGTTCAATGTAAGTAGGGAAACTACATAAGAATTCTCAAGAATCTTTAACCATATGTGAAATTTGCTTATAAATGTCTTTCAACCAAGTGTCTACTGCTACCCCTAATGGAAATGTTTTGGCGTGACTGCCTGATACTATGGGTCTGAATGGAGGGTCAGTTATATCTTCATGTACTTTAGGAATACCCACTAATGTAGCTAGTACCAGGTACTGTATTTTAAATAAATCATACACATCTGAATTAATTCTACTATCCAAAACTCCTCTATATATGAGTCTATGCGTTGATACGCTATATTAATCTCATTTATCGAAACAGTTTCATAATTACCCGACTGTATGAGTATGTCAAACACTTTGTGCATTCCAAAGTATCATAAATGACTACTCCACCTCCCTTATCAGGCTTCATTACACGTATATTGTTGTCTCCCTTTAATTTTTTTAATACTTCTTTCTCTTCTATTGTAAGATTATGATGTATTTTTATTTTTAAGTCTGTATATTTCTTTAATCACCTGTTTTTCATACATTTCCACATTGGTATGCATTGGTGGTACAAATGTGCTTTTTTTCTTTAACTTGTGTACCTTAATATCTGTACCATGTTCTATATTATTGATCTTATCCTTGAACATAACTGACAAATTTAATTTCCTCATGAATAACAACTTCACAGAGATTATCCACTAATCGAAATTGGGGTGTTGGAATATATTCCATCCCTTTGGATACAAGATCAAATTGTGCCTTATTCAACGTTAGATTGGAATAATTGTATATTTTAAAATTGTTACAACTGTGTACTATCCCATTCACATAAATGTTGTCATTGTTACATTCTTGCTTACTGTCATTCTCTACCAATATTCTTTTTGTTTCCTGTACTTGTCCTTGTATGGTCCCCCCTGATAATACGTTGCATTTTCTGTTTCCAACCCCTCCCCATTTGCCTCTGTCTGCTGTTGCTGTTTCCAGCCCTTCTGACAATTTGGTCTATTATTCCTATGATTATCATATGTATCGCTATATTCTATATTATTCCCATTGTATCCTTTTGCTTGTTCATATCCCTTCATTTTGCGACTACTTTCATACTCTATTTCTTTCCACTTATATGCTTGATCACCTTTGTACTGAGCCATACCCTACTTATCTTCTTAAATTTTTATCATATCCCATCTGTATCTTTTTTTCTGCTATATGAAACTGCTTATTATACAAGTTCTCCCATTGTTTAAATAATAAATCACTAACAATTTTTTGGTTCAATTCCTCAGCTTCTTGCATCAAATGGGATAACTTTTCATCATTGTATTTTATTAACAACTTCATATAACTAAATCCAATTGTTTGAATAGTTGATTGAATTCACTTCTACTAGTCACTGTTAATTCTAAACCCATCGGTTGTTTGAAAAAACGCAATTCCATAGGTACAATTTCTAACACTAGACATTTGTGTTAATATGCATTATCCAACTTTAAACCATTAATTATATTCAATTTTTTGCCCAACAAATAAATATAATCCCTTAATGTATAATTTGTTAAACCTTTTTCATTTGTTTTAACATTTTTGCCTTTCTCATAGTTCTCAAAATCACAATTAGTGGGAAAAAATGTATGTAAATGCACATCTTTATTTCCTTTGGTACTATTAACTCCATCTGGTAATTCAGTTGGAACATTGGATGTTACAGTACCTTTGTTAGTGGCTTTTCCAACCATATTAGAATATGTTTTCTCCTGTATAATTCTTTTAGGTCTTGTACCTATTCGCTGCATTTCTTCATCCTCATAATAATATAGAGAAAAATCAAATGTAAAACCTGTGGAGTTTAGTTTACTGCTGTCTCGTGGCTCAGTAGAAATACGCAAATCTGGCAAGCCAATGTCATTAATCCTTCCGACTTTATTGGTACCTGATCCTTGACTGTTCGGTATGTCCATGATTGTCGATACTTCACTACTGGCTGATGTTACCCGCTGTACACCCTTAAATGGATCTGCAAAGACCACTGTAACCTCCTTCCATGCGTTACTCTGCTCCCCCTCTGTACGTTTTCCTTTTCCTTGAACGCTCTCAGCTGGTAATACTACTCCGTTCGCAAGATAGGCTGGAGCACCCACCATACCTTTATCATCCACTGAATGAACAACAGCGGTAAATAACTGTAACAGTTTGTTCACTTCTCTGAGTGCCGTAACTTCTGCCCGTATACTGTCTAATTCGGCTTTTTCTGAGGTAGAGCTAACAGAAGAACGAACGACCTCCTCCATGGTACAGCCACAGAATAAATATAACGTATCCACCACTATTAATAATATATAAGGGAGAGAATAGAATAAGTAATATTATAGAAGTGAAAGATACAGGAGTGAAACACCAACGTGCCTGTGTACTGGAATATAGTCCCCATGTATATCAGATTAAGAGAATTATGGAAAACAACTGGAAAATATTATTGGTGGATGATGAATTGAAAGAGTTAATAGGTAACAAACCACATTTTGTGTACAAGATGGGAAGTAATCTTAAGAGACTTTTAGAGCACAGAGAGATGAACAAAGACATAAATACAATTAATAGTTACAATAAATCCACTAGTAAATATGGAAGTTGTAAACAGTGTTGTATTATAATGGAAGAAAATGAAAATATTTTGGACAATATAAACAACACTAAAGATTTAGACAGGGCAACTGCAATACAAATGATCTATATGGCAAAGTGCAGTATATGTTCCAGATACTATATAGGAAAGACAGAAAGATCTTTTAAAAAGCGGATATATGACCACCTATATAGTATCAAAAAGAAGGATTATAATAACGCACTGTATAGACATACAGAAAAGTATGGAGAATTACATAATTTTAGATTTGCCATATTAGAACACATAAAATACAATTCAAAAGGAGGTAACAGGAAAGAAATTTTGGGGTTTAGAGAAGTATGGTGGCAATTGTATACAGACGCATCAACTCCACCAGGTATGAATGATCACATATCAATCAAACCAATATTAATTAATAGATTATAGTGTTATGCAAAAGGGATGGAGTATTAGCGTTATGCAGAATGTATAGTGTGAATATTATTAGTATGAAATTTATAGTGTTAATATTATATGTATGAAAAGTAGTATTGATAAAAATAAGGGCAACAACAGGTATTTTATCAAGTAGGTTCGGTTTTAGAAATTGTCGATACGTTTTTAGAAGTGTATATAGTTTATTATATGTATACAGCAGTTTTTATATGTATTATTACACATGTATATTTAATATTTAGTATTTTTTATGTTTTTTAACATTTTGTTAAACATTTTTGTTTAATATTTTTGTACAATACGTATAGTTTTATATATAGTTTTATATAATCAGAATGCACGTATATATTAGGATTTGCACAGAGCATATACACTACATCAGTGTATAAAATTTAATATATTATTTTAAGTATAACAAATTTCTAGTATACAGTGCATCAATGAATTTTAAATTGTTACACAGTATAAACATATAGAGTTACATATTTAGTGATATCACTTTAAGGGCGGACCATCTTTTGAATTTTTTGGCGCCTAAAAAGTCATTTAAACGTTTGTGAAAATTGGTAACGCTGTTCTGAAGAAGCCCACATAGAGTGGGTGAAAGCGCTAAACTATCTCAATTTTGTTTTACTGAAGTGGATTCCTGTTCGTATTTTAAAATAAAGGATAATATTACAGGTGTTTGCACAGCGATTCCTCTGTGACAGTAACGTTGTATTTACAAAGAAGCAAGAGTTATTTGTTGGGTCCAACGTTATATTTACAAATGGAATGTCCACAGACAGTGAATCTAGACTTCTTTTGGGCACCAGATGGAAAATCTTTTCCATTTGGAAATGTAAAATTTCTTAGTATTGGGTTTCCTGGCCTCCTGCAAAACCCTAAGCATATCCTGTGAAAAAAGGTTCCTGAAAGGGATCAGAAATTGATCACCCACAGGGTCAGTTGTGGTGTTGACAGATATGGATGAATCAAGGATCCCTTGTCTTGTATGAGTAAGTCCAACCAATGAGGCAACTTGTGGTGATGGGCCTTAGCTAACTGCAGAAAAGGAGGGAACCAATGCTATCTTGGCCAAAAGGGAGCACCAACAAGATTTCTGGTCTGTCCTGCTGAATTTTCAGCAAGACTTTTAGAATTAGAGGGAAGTGGGGGGATGCATAAAGAAACATTACCTTCCATGAGAAAGACAAGGGTGTCCACCTTCCAGGCCAGAGGATGTGGGACCCTGGCACAAATTAAGGGAAGTTGTCTTTTTTGAAGGGAGGCAAAGAGATCCAAGATGTGCAGTACCCCACCTGTGAACTAGATCCAGGAACACAGCCTGTAAAGCATCCATTTGTGGGACTGTGTCATATCTGCTTCATGTGTCTGCCACAGGGTTTTGAGCCAAGGGTAGGTAACCAGTATGAAGGGTTAACTTTGCACGGAAGAGCTAATGCCCATGCCATGAGGGCTAGCCTGCAAAGAAATTGAGATCCCCCCACTTGTTTATGTACCACAGGAAGGTGGTATTGTCTGTAAAAATATTCAGAGGACGTGGTAGGAAAAAAAAGTGAAAAGTTTGCAAGGCTAGAATAAGAGCCCACATCTCTTGGATGTTGAAGTGCTCCCTCTGTTGAGGTGGAGACCAAAGACCCTGAACTTTCCTGGAAGCAAAGGTTGCCCCCCACCCTATGTCTGAGGCATCTGTGAACATCTGTTGAGAAGGCTGGGGTAAGAGAAGAAGATGACCTGGATTCAGAGACATGAATCCACCAGTAGAGTTTTCAAGCAGGGGAGGAGTGGAACCAGGACATCTAAAGCGTGAGCATGTTGAGACCAGGCTGTCTTCAGAAACCATTGACATTTCCTCATATAAAGCTTTGCCAAAGGCAGCATAGGAATCGTGGAAGCCATGAATCCTAGAAGTCTCAGAAATTCCCTGGCTGGAACAGATGGGAGAGGCAGAAGACTTTCCATGAAGGATGTAAGAGAGAGAATCTTGTGTGCAGGCAGGAAAACCATCATTAGAGCCATCCTGAAACTGCACCCTAAGAAGATGTGATCCTGAGATGGAGTCAGACAAGATTTCTTGAAATGTATTGTGAAACCTAGGCCCTGAAGGAGATGAATGGCTTCCACAAGGTTTTGAGACAACTGATCCGGATTGTTGGCCAGAAAAAGCAGACTGTCTAAGTAAGGATAAACATGAACCCCATGGACCATGAGGAAAGCAATTGCTGGGCCCAAGAACTTTGTGAAAACCCTGAGATAATGGGCAGACCAAAAGGTAAGGCAAAAAACTGAAACTGCAAAGATCCCACAGAGAAACACAAGAATTTCCTGTAATGAGGTTGAATGAGGATATGGATATAAGCATATTTGAGATCTAGGGAAGCCACAAAAGATTGAAGAGAAATGAGAGGAAAAAGTGTCTGAAGTGACAGCATCCGGAAAGGAGGGGAAAGTGTTTAAGTGATCGAGGTCTAGAATTGGTCTCCAAGAACCATCCTTTCTTGGTACCAGGAACATTCTGGAGGAAAAAACCCTTTCTCTCTGCTGCAGGGGTACACGCTGAATAGTGCCTTGAGCAAGAAGCTGAGATAGGATCTGAGGAAACAGATGAAGTTGACAGGAAGGGGGAATCCCCATGAAAGAAAGGAGAGTCTTCCAATCCCCATGAAAGAAAGAAGAGTCTTCCAAGTCATAAAGTAACCTTTTGGATAATGGAAAGAGCCCAGGCATACTGAATAATCATTGCCCAGGTTGGAAAGGAAAGAGACAGGCAAAGAGAAAGAGCTGCATGACTTGGAAGAGAGGGATGGCTGTCACACGGAACTGGCCTACCCTGAAAGGGGCTGCTGAGTAGGAGGAGCAGAAGCAGTAGCTTTGGATTGAGAGAGTTTCCTAATAGACTTCTTAGCCATAAAAGCAGAAGCAGCAGCAGAGGAAGAACTAGCTGGTCTCCTAACAAAAGACGTTTTGGCAGGGAAATTCCTATGGAATTTGGGAACTGGCGAGACAAACATGTATTTTAACTCCTGAATTTCCTTTCCTTTTGCCTGCAGGCTTTAAAAAGGTCTGCAGTTGCTGAACCAAAGACAGCAGACATCTACAGGAGCATCAAGTAAAGAATAGTTGTGTAAGAACACGCCATAACCTTAGATGTCCTCATCTTCCATGCTGCACTATTCATAACTGCCTGCAGCACTGGACATCCAGCCAGTATACAGTCTTAGGAGCAAGGATATGGGCGACGTTGCATGTCAGGGCCATAAACAGACGTTGACTATATAAAAGTGACATTTGCATGTACCCCCTTCAGAAATGACTGCAGTATACAGTACTGCCCATGGGAAGTAAAGAAAAAGAAGCCACCCACATATGCCACCAGGCCAAAGGAACCTAATAAATGTATGTGCCTGTTGCAGTGCCCTGTCTGGATGGACAGAAGGTAGGGAAAATCTCTTAAGATGGAAAAAAAAACAGAGTAAGAGGGGGTTGGAGGTGGGGGGGACTGAATAGTGCAACATGGAAGAGAAGGACATCTAAGGTTATAGTAAGTTCTTACGCAACTATTCTATGACCTTCTATTCTCATGTTGCAGTAATCATAACTGTAGGGAGAGTACCCAAGCTTTAGGTATGAACCTGGGAGGTAGGCTGAAGGGCCTGGTCTGTGAGACCCTGTAAAATTGACCTAGCAAACCCAGTTCTGGCTCTAGAGACCAAGTCTAGCTTGCAGTGCTTGGTAAAGGTATGGACTGAGGACCAGGTGGTTGCTTCCAGTATGGAAGCATAGTCCACTCCCCTGAAAAAGGCTGCTGAAGAAGTAGCTGCCCTAGTAGAATGTGATCTCACACTGGCAGTTAAATCCATGATGATATCATCTGTTTAGAGACTGCCCTCCATAAGGCCCTTGGTTGAACCCTTGGTTGAAAGGAGACAAACAGCTGGTCAGACCTTCTAGTAGATTTGTTTTTGTTCAGGTAATACCCAAGTTGTATATGAACATCCAAGAAATGTAAGGTTCTTTCAGACGAATTTTGAGGTTGAGGGAAAAAACAGGGAGGTTTATGGTTTGATTCGAGGGCAGCTCAATAACCACTTTAAGCATGAAGGAAGGGTTAGTCCTGAGGGAGACCCTGTCTTTATGGAAAATGAGGTAAGGGGGGTTTAGCCATCAGGGCTTGAATTTCTGAACCCCCTCACCCCCGGCAGATGTGATGGCTGCCAAGCAGTAATGTTTCCCAAGTCCATCGCTTCAGTGATGCTGAGTGAGCTGGTTCAAAATGAGGTATTGAGAGTCTTTCAAGAACAAAATTAAGGTTCCAAGAAGGTGGTATTGGTTTACAAAGGGGTCTGATATGAAGGACCACTCTTAAGAATAGTTTTACCTCTAATCTGGATGCCAAGAGACGTACCAATGGGAGACAAATGTAAATGGCTGACAAGTGTACCTTAACAGAAGAGTAAGTCAGTCCTGAATGCAGAAGCTCAAAGGACCATAGGTACAGGAATAAGAATGGGGTCCTGTTTTTTTCTTTTGACACCACCTGGAGAATCTTTTCCATTTTGACACACAATTTCTCCTAGTTCTAGGTTTCCTGGCCTCCTGCAGGACACTGAGTATATCCTGTGAATATAGGAGTCTGAAGGGGATCAGAACTCTATCACTCATAGAGTGAGTCTGAGGTTGAGCACCTGAGGGTGTATGAGAGACCCCCTGTCTTGTGCAAGTAGGTCGAATCGGTGGGGTAACTTGTGGTGATTGCCCTTGGCTAGTAAGTGAAGCAGGGGAAAACAATGTTGTCTTGGCCAAAATGGAGTCACCAGCAGGATTTTTTTATTTGTCTCTCTGAATCTTCAGGAGGATTTTTTGAATCAGTGTGAAGGAGGAAAAGGCATAAAGATACATTCCCAACACAGGAAAAAGAGAAGGCGTCCACCTTCCAAGCCTGTGGACATGAATCCCTTGTGCAAAACATAGGCATCTGCCTGTTCTGGGAGGAGGCAAACAGATCTTTCTGAGGAATACTCCACTTGTGAATAAGCTCCAAAAACACCTACCTGTGAAGCATCCATTTGTGAAAGGGTGCAGAGGTTCTGCTGAGAGTGTCCATCACATTCTCTACTAAAGGAATGTACATTGCCTGCAGGTGAATGTGAAGTTCTGCTGCTAGGGATCAAATATGAATTGCCAGGCTGCAGAGCGGATAAGACCTTGTTCCCCCCTGCTTGTTGATATACCACAGGACAGTCATATTGTCGGTGACTACTTTCAAGGTGCCTGGTAGGAGAATTTGGTGTAATGTTTGCAATGCTAGGAGAAGGACCCTCATCTCTTTGATACTGATGTGGTCCCTTTGCCTGAAGGAGGACCACTCTCCTTGAACTTTGTTTTGTTTGTTGTGGTTTTGAAGGACTGCTCCCCAACCCAGGTCTGAAGCATCTGTGAAGATTTTTTGAGAGGGTGGAGGAATCTGCAAAGATATACCCTGATTGAGGCATATGGCTGCAATCCACCATTCCAGCTCTTTTTTTCAGGCATGGAAGGAGAGGTAGGGGAATATCCGGAGGGTGTGAATGTTGGGTCCACCGACTCTCAGCACCTATCAAAACTTCCGCATATGCAGCCTTGCTAAGGGAGCATGGGCATCAAGGAAGCTTTGTGGCCTAAGACCCTCGGGAATTCCCTGGCTGATGATGTTTGGAGACAGAGGAGTGTTTAGAGGTAATGGCTTCTACCTTCTGGCAAGGAATGAAGACTGCCATCTGGTCTGTTTCTATCCTGCCCCTAAGAAAACTAGGTCTTGGGTGGGTGTCAGGTGAGATTTTTCCTGGTTCACAGTGAACCCTAGGTTTGCCAGGGTATTGGACACCATGTACAGATGGTGACGGAGGATGTGGCAATCCTGGTGATGTACCAATAGGTCATCTAGGTATGGGTATATTTGAATGCCCTGCAATCTGCAGCGACTAATAACTAGAGCTAGGCACTTTGTGAATACTCTGGGGGCTGTGGAAAGCCCAAAGGGCAATGCAGAAAATTGAAAATGTAAGGAACCCATGGAAAAGCGTATGAACTTCCTGTAGCTGAGCTGAATAGGAATATGAAGGTAGACATCCTTCAGATCCAGGGATACCATGAAGGCTTGGTGGTGGATGAGGGATAGAAGGTGATGCAAGATGAGCATTTTTGAAGGTAGGCACCTTGAGGAATAGATTAAAGACAGACAAATCCAGAATTGGTCTCCAAGGGCCATCTTTTCTTGGGATCAAAAACATCCTGGAGTAAAAACCCCTGTTTGTTCTGGAGGCACTCTTTCTATGGTACCCTGAGCTTGGAGCTGATCCAGAATTGGGGGGAAGAGAGGAAGCTAACTTGTAGGAGGTTGGGGTATCCCCTAAAAGGGAGGAAGTATCCACCAATCAAAGTATCCTTTTTGTATGATGGAAAACATCCAAGTCTCTGAGGTTATTTTCTGCCAGGAGGGTAGGGAAAGGGTGAGGCAGAGGAATAAAGGAGTGGAGTTTGGTAAAGTACAGTTGTGTACCCTTACCATAAATGTAGATGTTCGAGTGTATTCACTGTTGCAGTCATTACATTTGGGTTATCTGCTTGCAGGTAGCCCTCAGTCAGCCTGATTAACAAAGTCTTGGGTCCTGCATTGGTTTCTGTCCCTTCTTCCATGACGTCAGGTCGTCAGGGGTATAAAACATGCAGTCGACGCCATTACATCAGTTTTTCTTGCCCCAGATGTCAGGTGCCCCCTTAATGGGAGCAATTAGATATAAAAGTACAATGAAATACCTCCAACAAAAAAGCAAATACACCAAAAAGGCTTTTACACATAGTAAAGGAAAGTAGAGGTATAGCCAAAAGAAGTTAGGGGGCTGGAGGGAGGGTAACCAGGACTGCAACAGTGAATACACTCGAACATCTAAGTGTACACAACTGTACTATGTTCTTCTTGTTTCACTGTTGCAGTCATTACATTTGGGTAGATTCCCAAAGCTGTGGTTGGGAGGAGGAATTTAGATATCATTAGGACCAGCTATAAGGCCCTGTAAGACTGCAGTGGCAAAGCCAGCTCTGGATTTAGAGAAAACTGGCAAATGGTAATGCTTGGTGAAAGTATGTACAGAACTCCAGGTAGCAGCTTCTAGGATGTCCCTGGTAGGGACGCCTCTGAGAAAGGCTGTAGAGGTAGATGCAGCCCTGGAGGGGTGAGGTCTGATCCCCTGGGGGATAGGTTTTCCATGGTGCTTATAGCAGAAATGAATGCAATGGCCTATCCATTCAGAAATAGTTTGCTTTGAAATACCCTTCCCCTCTGCCCCTGTAGCAATGCTACCAGCAGTTGTTCAGATTTCCTTTGAGGTTTAGTCCTGTCCAAGTAGAATCTGAGTTGTCTGTGCACATCTAAGGAATGCAATATCCGTTCTCCTTTGTTCTGTGGATTGGGAAAGAAAGCTGGCAAGTGAATGGATTGATTAAGAGCCACACTGGATGCCACCTTGGGCATGCAGGATGGATTGGTTCTGAGGGACACCCTGTCCGCATGAAAGATGCTGAAAGGTGCCACTGCCATAAGGACCTGTAATTCAGATACCCTTCTAGCTGAAGTGATTGCTAAAAGGAAAGATGTTTTCCAAGAAAGAATTTTAGGTCTACAGTAGCAGCTGGTTCGAAAGGAGGTAGAGTGAGTTTCTCCAAAACAAAGTTAAGGTCCCAGGCTGGGGTTGGAGCTCTCCTGGGTGGTTTTAAATTTTTGGCCCTTCGGAGGAACTGCTTGAGCAGTGGATGAGAGAAGGGGGGGTGGTTCTGTGTTATAATGAGCTGAAATGGCGGAGGCGTGGATTTTAATGGAGGAAAAAGACAGGACCTTGTGAAGCATCTCAGTTAAGTATTGTAAAATCTGAGGTAAATTGGGCTCTGCTGTGCAACATGAGATTGGTTCCAGGCACAGAATCTTTTCCATTTTTCAGCATAGGATTTTCTAGTGCTAGGCCTCCTTGCCTCTAAAATGATATCCATCACAGGTTTACTGAGGGATGGCAAAGGAGATATTATGTAATTAGCCAGGCTGCAAGGTTCAGTGTTAGAAGCTGAGGGTGCAGAATCTGGTTCTCCTGTTGAGACAACAGGGAAGGAATCTGAGGCAGGTGCCATGAGAATAACCGTGACACTGCGCAGGAGGGGATGGCGCTGCCAGTCTGGAGCAATCAAAATCTTCCTTGGTTTGTCCTGTTTGATTTTTAGTAGTAGTATGGAGAACAGAGGCAGAGGGGGGGAGGGCATAGACTGATAATTTTTTCCAGTTGAAGGACAGAGCATCCACTTTCCAGGTTTGTTTGTGGGGAGTCTTTGTGCAAAATTTGTCCAATTGGTAGTTCTGGGGAGAGGCAAACAGGTCTATATCTGGGCTCCCCCATTTGCTTGTCAACATGTTGAAAATCCTTGGTTCCAGTTTCCACTAGTGTGGGTCCATAAGGTTTCTGCTTAGTCCATCTGCCAGCGTATTTAACTTTCCTGGCAGGAACTGAGCTTGTAGGTGCACTTGGCAGCTCAAGGATGTTCCACGATGCCATGGCTAGTCTGCAGAGGGGGTAAGAATGTGTGCCCACCTGCTTGTTTATGTACCACATAACAGTGGTGTTGTCCGTCTTTATCATTTGTTGTCCTGGAAGAATGTGGTCCTTGAAGGCTGTCAGAGCATTCTGTACAGCTAACATTTCTTTTTGATTGATATGCAGGTGCATTTGACTTGGGTTCCATTTGTCCTGAATGCACTTCCCTGCCAGGTGAGCCTCCCATGCATAGTCTGATGCATCTGTTGTTGGGGTTTGGGTGGCGGGGGGTGGTGTGGAAGGTAGTCCCTTGTTTTGGTGGCAGGTCTCTGCCCACCAAAGGAACTCTAGGTGTAGGCAAGGTACGATAGGAATCATTGTCTCTAGATCATGAGAATGTTGACACCATAGGCTTTTTAGATACCACTGTAGTTTCCTCATATGCAGTCTTGCATACGGAATTAGAAGAATGCAGGAAGCCATGAACTCCAAGGCTTGCAGTATTTGTCTTGCAGATAGCAGGATCTTTGTGGCCACTTGTTTGAAGTCAGTTGTCAAATTAATTTGTTTCTCTGGCATTAGGCAGGCCATCTGGGAAGTTGTATTCAAGCTTGCTCCCAGGAATATAATTTGTTGGCAGGGTACCAGGTGTGATTTCTTTTCATTTATGGTGTACCCCAAACAAGTTAGAAACCTTTGTACAATAGCCAGATGATTCAAAAATATGTCCTGGCTTTGTCCTGGCTTTCTGCCTGAATTAGACAATCATCCAGGTATGGGTATATTTAAATATTTCTTTGCCTGCAAAATGCAATAACTGGAGCTAGGCACTTTGAGAATACCCTGGGTGCAGTAGATAAGCCAAAGGGCAGTGCAGAGAACTGATACTGCGTGTAGCCTGCTATGAAGCATAGGTATCTTCTGCAAGATTCCCTGATTGGAATGTGCAGGTATGCTTCTTTTAAATCTAGTGTTGCCAACCAGGCATCTTTGCCTAGCATAGGAAGTAATTGTTGAAGAGTCAGCATCATGAATTTTGGAATCTCCAGAAAGGTGTTTAGAGTAGACAGGTCCAGGATAGGACGCCATGAATTGTCTTTTCTGGGTACCAGGAAAAGTCTTGAGTAGAATCCTTGTCCCTTTTCCTCTTCTGGTACCAGTTGAATAGCCCCCATGCTTAAGACAGAAAGTACTTATTTTTGGGCCTCTGCCCACTGATTTGGAGGTAGGTCCGACCACCCGCTTGGTGTTGGCAACGTATGGCAGTGAAATCTGTATTCCTGGGACACTATTTAAAACCCATTTGTCCTGGGTAATGAGTTCCCAGTTCTTTGCATGAAGAGCAATCTTTCCCCCCAAAAAGGGCAGCCAGTTGATAAGTGCTTTGAAATTTTAAAAGGAAGTCATTGGGACAGTTTACCATGGGGGGAGTCTTATTATTCCCAGATTTAGAAGTGGAGGCCCCCCACTGCTTAGTGCTGTGTGTCCCCTGGGACTGAAACCTGGGATTTTGCTGTGTCTGGGTTTGGCTTGAGAAGACCTGGAAGGGGCTGGAAAGGACAAATTCTTAGAAGGCCAGTGCCTACTAAATCTAGGAGGCTGAACTTGTAAGAAATCTTTAACAGTTTGCATAGAGTTAGCTTTACCTTCCATCTTTTTAAGAACTTCCTCAGCCTTGTTGCCAAACAGGCAGTCCTGATTTAAGGGAGCATCCAACAATTTTGCAGAAGTGTAAACCTTTTTACCCCATCTATCCAGCGCCCTAGAGACTCTATCAGAAGGGGTAGGATTTTTAGCAGTAGAAGCCTTAATGCCCTTGGGCCCCTGTGAAATAGTCTCTGGATCCACAATAGGACTTTTAAAAAGAAACTTGTGTGACACAGGAACCTTGTAGTATCTGTCTGGTTTTCTGGGAGCAGAAGGCAAGGAAAGTACAGTTTTGTACCTACCATAAATGTAGATGTCCGAACAGGAATGCATCTGCAGTCCTTACAAATGGGTTGTCCTGTCGTCAGGCAGCCCTTCGGTCGGCCGGATTCCAAAGTCTGGGTCTGGCCTCGGCTGGTGTCGCACTTCACCCGACGTCATAGCTGCAGTTCTTCGGGTATAAAGGCATCAGCAGACGCCATTTTCCTCAGTGTTTCTTGCCCCAGATGCCAGTTGCCCTCTTGGATAGCTAAATTTTGGATAAATGCCAATGTTTCCAAATAGTAGAAGGCAAACACAAACAATAAGCATGTATGTACATATATACAAACAAATACACCATAAGAGATCCCCCCCAGCTAGCTATTAGATGGCCAATACCCTAGGAATACCACAGAGGGGAAGGAGGGTGGGTAATCCTGACTGCAGATGCATTCCTGTTCGGACATCTACATTTATGGTAGGTACAAAACTGTACTATGTCCTTCAAGGATGCATCTGCAGTCCTTACAAATGGGTAGAATACCATAGCCAAACTAGGGGAGGAGGAAGAAGAAATTATGGTGTAGTTAGGATCCCTTGCAAAACAGCAGTGGCAAACCCTGCTCGGGATCTAGAGTATAAAGGTAAGTTATAATGCTTGGCAAATGTATGCACGGAGGTCCAAGTAGCAGCCTCTATAATGTCCTTGGTAGCCACTCCTCATAAGAAAGCTGTGGTAGTGGCTGTAGCCCTTGTAGAATGAGGCCTTATGTTCTGTGGAGTTTGCTTTCCATGGTAGGAGTAACAGAATCTGATGCAATTTCCTATCCACTTGGAGATTGTCTGTTTTGAAATTGCTTTTCCTTCCCTTCCTGTTGCATATGCTACCAGAAGCTGGTCAGTTTTTCTATTGCTCTTGGTTCTGTCCAGGTAGTAACGCAACTGTCTATGTACATCCAAAGTGTGCAGCAGTCTTTCCCCCCTGTTCTGTGGATTGGGGAAGAAGGTAGGTAGGTGGATAGCCTGGTTTAAAGACACTCTGGATACCACCTTAGGCATAAATGTAGGATTTGTTCTCATGGACACTCTATCTTGATGGAAGATTAGGAAGGGTTGTACTGCCATTAAAGCCTGTAGCTCAGAAACCCTTCTTGCTGAGGTAATTGCCAGTAGGAAAGCAGTTTTCCAGGATAGGTGTTGAAGATCTGCTGTTGCTGCTGGTTCGAAAGGGGGGAGTGTCAATTTTTCTAGCACAAAGTTCAAGTCCCATGCTGGTAATGGTGGTTTCCTAGGAGGTTTTACATTTTTAATTCCTCTCAGAAACTGCCTGAATAGAGGATGCGAGAAGACAGGTGGATCGAAGCTGTATTCTGCAGAAATAGCCGATGCATGTATCTTGATGGAGGAGTAGGACAGGCCTGTATGGAAAAGCTCTGCCAAATACTCCAGGATGTTGGCAATGTCTACCTTTGACACATCTTTTCCCGTTTCAGTACTCCAAATGAGAAACCTTTTCCATTTTCCTGCATAGTTCCTTCTTGTTGAAGGTCTGCGGGCCTCAAGGATAATGTCTTTAACCCTTTGGGATAAATCTGGGTTAGTTGCTCTTATGTAATGTTCCAGGCAGTCAGCTTCAGAGTTTTCAGGTTTGGATGCAGGGTGTTGTAGCCGCTCTGAGTTAACAGCAAAGGAATCAGGGGTAGTGTCCACATCTGCCCCCGAGACATGCTCCTCAGTAATGGGTACCAATGTTGTCTTGGCCAGTCTGGAGCTATCAGAATGATCCTTGGATGTTCCTCTTTGATTTTCAATAGCACCTTGTGCATCAAAGGAAGAGGTGGGAATGCATAGGCTGTCAGGCCTTTCCAACTGGTGGATAGAGAGTCCACCTTCCAAGCAAGAGGGTGGTACGTCCTTGTGCAGAATTTCTTGAATTGGTGATTGAGTGGGGATGCGAATAGGTCTATTTGTGGCAGTCCCCATTTTCTTGTGATGACCTTGAAGATGTCCGGGTGTAGCATCCATTCGTGAGCATCCGAGGTAGTTCTGCTTAATATGTCTGCTAGGATGTTTTCTTTTCCCGGTACAAAAATTGCTTGTAACTGAATGTTGTAGCTCAGAGCCATATTCCATAGGTCCAGTGCCATCCGGCATAGAGGGTATGAATGAGTGCCTCCCTGTTTGTTGATGTACCACATGACTGTGGTGTTGTCTGTCCTTATCATCAACTGCCCTTCTTGGAGGAATGGTCTGAAATTCTGGATTGCTAGTTTTACTGCCAGCATTTCCTTTTGATTTATGTTCAGGTGCAGCTGATCTGGAGTCCATAAGCCTTGTATGCACTTGTCCAGCATGTGGGCCCCCCAACCGAGGTCTGAGGCGTCCGTTGTGATGGTTTGGCTTGGTTGAATGCTGTGGAAGGGCAAACCTGGTTTGACTGGCATGCCTGAGCCCACCATAGGAATTCTTGTTTCAGGCATGGGATTAGTGGTATTTCGGTTTCTAGGCTGTGCCTGTGTTGAGACCATAAATTCTTCAGGTACCACTGTAGCTTTCTCGTATGCAGTCTGGCATGAGGGACCAGGATTATGCAGGATGCCATGAAGCCCAAGGCCTGCAGTACTTTCCTTGCTGTTAGTTTGTTCTGCTTTGTTAATGCCAAGAAGTAGAGAGGAAGTTGTTCTTGTTTTTCTGCAGTTAGGAATGCCATCTGTTTTACTGTGTCCAATTCTGCACCTAAGAAGGTTATTCTTTGGGATGGTATCAGTCTTGATTTTTTTTATATTGACTGTATATCCCAGGGCTTGCAGTAAGCAAATGACTCTTTGTAAGTGTTCTGTTAGCTTGTTTTTGTTGTCCGCTTGTATCAAGCAGTCGTCCAGGTATGGATATATTTGGATTCCCTGAATCCTGCAGTGAGCGATTACTGATGCCAGGCATTTCGTGAACACTCTGGGCACAGTAGATAAGCCAAAGGGCAATGCTGAGAATTGATAATGCTCTGATCCTGCAAGAAATCTGAGGTATCTTCTGCAATTTGGTCGTATGGGGACGTGCAGGTATGCCTCCTTGAGATCTAGAGTCACCAGCCAATACTCCTTGCCCAGCATGGGAAGAAGTTGCTGTAGGGTCAGCATTTTGAATTTTGGAACAATGATGAATGTGTTTAAAGCGGACAGGTCGAGAATAGGCCTCCAATTTTTCTCTTCTTGGTACCAGGAAGAGTCTGGAGTAAAATCCCTTTCCTTGTTCCATAGATGGTACCCTTTCCACAGCTCTCATCTTTGCTAATTGAGCTATTTGTTTTAGAGCTTCTGTCTTTTGATTTGGTGGTAGGTTTGGTATTCCTCTTTTTCCTGGTAAGGTATGGAAATGAAACCTGTAGCCTTGTTCTATAGTTTGCAAAATCCACTTGTCTCTTGTTATGTAGTGCCAGTTTTTTGAAAATAAGGCTAACTTTCCGCCTAGGGGTGCTGCAATTTGTTCCCTGGTAGGCGGTGCCAGAGCCAAGTCACTGTGATTGTCCTGTTGCAGTGGTAGTAGTTGTGTCTGTGCCTCGCTGGTTGTTACCTTGCCACTGGCGTCCCCTGTAGGCACCTCCTCTGGATTGATTTCTGCCTCTCGAGCGCCTATTCCTGCCTCTCTGTGTTTTAGAGGAGTCTGGAAAGGACCAATTTTTGGAAGGCCAGTTCCTGCTAAACCTTGGAGGCTGAACCTGTAAGAAATCTTTCACTGTTTGTACAGATTTTGCCTTCTCTTCCATTTTCTTCAGTACCTGCTGAGCAGGAGAACCAAATAAACTGACCTTATCCATAGGAGCATCTAATAGTTTTGCTTTAACATGATCCGCAAGACCTGTTCTTTCAACCATGCATGCCTTCTTATAACTGTGCCAGTCATGGCTGATCTAAAGGAAGCCTCCAGTGCATCATAGCCACATTTTAAAGAATGGTTACTAACCTGCTGAATGTTATGCACCATTTCTAGAACATATTTCTTATCTAAAGAATCATCAGAGGACAGTTTCTTAGTTAACTGATCAAGCATAAACTCCTGGTATTGGATCATATGAAACTGACAGTTCAATGCCCTAGCTGAGAGAGTAGCAGAGGTGTATACTTTTTTACCCAATCTCTCTAAGGACCTGGATTCCCTTTCAGAGGGGACAGGGTTTTTAACTGAGGTCGAAGCTACTGCCTTAGGCCCCTGGGAGATAGTCTCGGGATCTGCAAAAGGAGCCTTGCATAAATGGTGATGTGTGTCCGGAACCCTGTAAAACCTATCGGGCTTAGCAGGGGCTGGAGGCAAAGTGTCAGGAGCAGTGCAAGCATCATTAAATGCATCATCTACAACAGGTAGAACTGGAGGTATAGCTAAAGGCCTATGTTGTGGTAAATGCAAAAAAGTCCTAAGCCTTTTCCTTGAGTCTGAGAAATCCTGCCCCTGCCATTGAAATTGCTCTCTCATGGCATGTAAGGTTTCCCCAAAGGAAAATTCCTCTGGTGGAGAGGCAGAAGGAATCGATTCCTCAGCATCGGAGGCTTCATAAGTAGAAAAAGGAGCCTCTGGATGGTCTGTATTGTCTGAATCATCAGAAGAATCATCTGAGGACACTGGCTCAGGGGGCTCTGCTCTAGGTCTCTTTTCTGGAGGAGGTTGAGAGGCCCTATCTGGATGAGGTCGGGATCCCCTTATTAAAGAGATGAGATCCTCTGCCAGAGTAAGCATTTGGGAACTGGAACTGGGCCTGTGAGAGGGGGGCTTAACAGGCACAGACTTAGAAGTTTTGGCTGCTTTAGCCCTGGCAAAGGCCTTTATGGACATGGCTGCAGCACAGCACCACGCAGGGGTTGAAACATCCAAAGGGATGGTGTCCGATAGTTCTTGTGAAACCACAGTAGCAGGTTGAATTTCAGAGGCCGACTCAACCAGGTTAGAAGGGGCCTCGGTAGTAGTCATGGATTCGGCTGTAGTTAGAACCGTTTGCTCGGTTTCGCCGAAACCGAGACACTCGCGTTTGCTTAACCGCTGGTTTCGCCGAAACTGCGGACCGCGAGTGTCCTTCTCTTTGCGTTTTAACAACTTGTGAAGTCGGAGGATCCGACGGCATTATGTACGCAAATTCTGAGCGAAAAACTGTTCAGCAAACTCCGACCGACGTCTAAGCGTCCTACGGTAGAAAAAGCACAGGCTAAACAAGCTGCTACGACGTGGTCTCGGCCTAAACAAGGTAAGCAGTAAGAGTGGAAATCTTTATGAGGTATTTGTTTCCCACAAGTTAAACAGTTATTCACTTTTTCTGACATCGGCTGAGGCAAGAAAGAGTCCCCAACGGGTACTTAGCTTTAGAAGTCTTCAAGTATTCGGTAGTAGTAATCTCTGGATCTGACTGACCGCACTTGCGCACAGCTTCTGCTTCGGGCGCCACGCGGCAAGAAAGACTGGGGAAAATGGCGTTGGCTGATGCCTTTATACCCGAAGAACTGCAGCTATGACGTCGGGTGAAGTGCGACACCAGCCGAGGCCAGACCCAGACTTTGGAATCCGGCCGACCGAAGGGCTGCCTGACGACAGGACAACCCATTTGTAAGGACTGCAGATGCATCCTTGAAGGACATCCAGGGGCCAAACTAGATTCCGAAAAGGCATAATCAACAATGTCTAGTACAGGAGGAATAGCTAAAGGCCTATGCTGAGGGTAGGAGTAAGAAATCCCCAAGCCTCTTTTTTGAATCAGAAAAATCCTGGCTTTCCCAGTGGAAATGCTCCCTCCCCAAAAGAAAAATCCTTGGGAGGGGAAGCAGAGGGAATGGAGTCCTCTGCATCAGAATCCTCATAAGTAGATAAGGACAAATCCAGATCATCAGAAGTATCAGAAAAAACAGAATCCTGGTCAGAAGATTCATAAATTACTTCAGTCCTAGGCCTCTTAGAAAGGGGGGGGGGTGGCTACCCCTGATTAGAGTTATTAGATCTTCAGCCATTCTTATAATTTGTTTTTTAGGCATAGAGGCCTGAGCATGTGGCCTGGGCTTTGGTTTTTTCAGGCATGGTTTGAGATTTAGGCCTAAGAGAAGAAGGAGGCATCGGTTTAATATGCAAGTCCGTAGGCTTGAATACACCCTCAGAAGCCGGTGCCTGCACAGCGGCTCTGGACTCATTCAAGGTAGAGACATCCACGGGTTCCACAGTTGAAGCATCTCGTGGCATACCGGACTCCAAATGGGTCTCAGTAGAGGCCTGCGAATCAGAAATAGTGGGTATCAGGGGCTGCAAAAGCACCTCACTGGGCACCGGCAAACAGGCGACTGGCTTAGGAGAAGCGTCGTCAGCAGTTTTGGACCTCGGCAGCCTTTCTCTGTCTTTATCTTTGTGTTTTTTCAGAATCCCGGTAGTCGGACAGCTAACCGATGACATTTCTGGATAATTAAACCGTGAACCGAAATATTTAGAGGCGAAAATATACAGACGATGGATAGTGTGCTGAGTAAATAAAGCACAAAACTGACAGCAAGGTACGACATGGTCAGGGCCTAGGCAAGGAATACAGTACGAAAGAAAATCTTTATGAGGTATTTGCTTTCCACAAGTAATGCAATTATTAACTTTTACGGACAACGGTAAGGAGCAAGAAAAAGTTTCCCCAACGGGGTATTTAGCTTTAGTTGAAGACTTCGGTTCTGAAACTCGAAAACGAAAATTTCAGGAGTCGGCCGACCGGCACCTGCGAACTGCTTCTGCTTCAGGTACCGCACGACAAAAAAGAATGATGTAATGGCATCGGCTGCATGTTTTATACCCCTGACGACCTGATGTCATGGAAGAAGGGACAGCAACCGATGCAGGACGCAAGACTTTGTTAATCAGGCCGACTGAGAGCTACCTGCAAACAGATAACCCAAATGTAATGACTGCAACAGTGAAACACGAAGAACATCGGGTTTGAGTCTCAATGGAGGGGCTCTGTTCGGGTCAGGCTGCCTCCGAAAGAAAGTGGGAGTAGAAGCAGAAGATGGTCTAGGAGTGGAGTGTTTCCTAGATTGCCTCCATCCCTTAGCCTGTGGGGCATTAGACTGAGATGATTGCCTGCTAACAAAGGTGGTCCCTTTGAGGATTGTTCCTATGATACCTAGAAATGAGACTAACAAATGTTTTAAATTTTATAACTCCTTGGCCTCATCCTGTAGGGATTTAAGGAGCTCTGCAGAAACTGCACCAAAAAAGGGCCTTATTATCAAGTGGTGCATCCAGCAATTTGGTTTTTACATCCATGGGAAGGGGTTGCAGCCTCACTCAAGAATATCTTCTCAGGCCAGAACCTGAGGCTGTAGATTTGGAAGATGCCTCTACCGCATCATAAGTGCACTTGAAGGAGTGCCTGGTCACCTGAGAGGCATAGAGAGCAAGGCAGAGAGTTGTGACTTAGCAGGAGAATCTGGCACATCTGGTATCAGTCCAGAGGCTTTTGATAGGGTATCTAAAACACATCTAGCCATGTGAGTTTGACAATTTAGGGCTCTGATAGCTAGAGTGGAAGAAGTACACACTTTCTTCCCTAGTCTAGTCATACATTTGCTGTCCTCGTCAATGGGAAACAGACAGGTGGAAGGCAGCAGTCTGGATGACTTATCTGCTGACACTGCTATGACAGCAAGGTCTGCAGGGGGGTTCCTGTATAAGAACTGTGTATCTTGAGGAACTTTATAAAAACCTATCTGGATGTTTGGAAGCTGGGAGCTGAGAGTCAGGGGTCTGGGATGCAGCCAGAAAGGCATCCTGAAAGGCTGGGAGCAGGGGTGGAATGGCAGATGTAGAGAGCTGGTCCATCTGCAGTAATTCAAAGTATCTCTTTTTTGTTTCTGAAACATCTAAGGCCTGCCACTTATAATGTTCTCTCATAAGAGAAATGGTGTCATAAAAGGAGTATTCTTCCCTTGGAGATTCAAGACTAATACTGTTCTCCTCCTCAGGGGTAATGAGGTCCCTGGGGGATTCAATTTGAGAACAACAGGTAAGTGATTCATCAGAGGAATATATTTCTTCTTCTTCTGAATCCTATAAGGCCTGCAGAGGTGTAGGGGCTGGTTGTGGTACCTGAGACTTGAGGTCCTGGAAGGCTCTGAAAAGATTTTGGGAAAAAGCCTTCCCATCCAGGAGCTGGTTCTGCTTCTCTATGTTTTAATTTATGTCTCCTCTTTAGAGGAGAAGGATGCACTGGTTTAGAAGCAGATGCCTGGGAGGATGAAAAGGCTGGAGTAGGGCCCTCTGACGCCATGAGCCGCAGTTCCCCCTCGCCATCAGGGGCTGATGGTTGACTAACCTCAGTGGATGTACTCTGCAATTCCACCGAACCAGCTTCCACCATGGTTCCCCGGTTCTAGCTGTGAAACAGGCATCCGATGAAACCCTGGGCTAACATCCACCTCAAGAGTCTCAACGGATTCCTGAGGTGCGGCATGAGCGTCAGGCTTACCATTCTTGGCCTTCTCATCGGAAGTATCTTCCTCACCCTCCATGCCTAACGCTAGTCACTGGAGCCTCTAGTTTTCTAAATAAAGTTTTAAGGCATCCAGATGACTGCAAAGCGTTTTTGGTACAAAAAGACTTGCAGATGTTACAAGATGTATGGTTGTGGCCTTCACCTAAACAGGATAAGCATTATCATGCATGTCCTTATGTGAAGTTTGTCTTCCACAAGCACACTTCCCTCTTCCTAGCTGACATGTACGTTTGAAAAGCTATAAGAAAAATAACGAAAAACCCAAAAGGGTACTTATCTGTAGCGGACGGATGAAACAAACTGATTCCTGGAGCTGGTGATCGGAGGGCCGTAGATAACTGCAGCAGAAAAGTTCTGAAGGGGGTACGTGCAGAAATCACTTTTATAGATGACGTTGGTTTATGGCCCTGACATACAATGTCGCACATACCCCTATTCCTAAGACTTTGGTATACTGGCCGGATGTCTGGTACTGCAGTCAGCAACCTCCTTACAGCTATGAATACTGCAACATGAGAATAGAAGACATCTTAGTTTTTATGTCATCAGGCAATGGCTGAAGCCTTAACCAGGAATGTCTTCTAAGCACAGAGGCAGAAGCAGCAGCCCTGTAGGATGCCTCTAGAGCATCATAGCTGCACTTGATGGAATGTCTAGCTACCCGAGGAGATGCAGCCTAAAGTGAGAACACCTGTGATTTAACCTCAGAGTCTGGTAACGGAGCCAAAGCCTGAGAAAACAAAGCCAAAGAATATCTATACATATGTGTCTGGTAGTTAATAGCTCTAACAGCTAAAGTAAAAGTAGTATATAACTTCTTTCTCAGTTTCTCACAAATTTTGCTTTCCTTATCAGAAGGAAGAAGCTTGGCAGAAGCAGATAAGCAAGAAGATTTATCAGAAACAATGGGGACCACAGCTGGATCAGCACAGGGACACTTACAGAGAAACTTGCAGTCATCTGGTACTTTATAAAATCTATCAGGCCTCTTAGGAGCGGCGGCCTGGGAGCCAGGTGTTTTGGAGAAGAAGCAAATGCTGGAAGAACTGGAGGAACAGCAGAGGGAGCAGGAACCTCCACTTGTAGCAGATCATAATGCTTTTGTTCTGGGAGGAGTCCCATTTGAAGAACTCCCTCATCTTACTAACGGAGTCTCCAAAGGAAAGTTCTTCAAGAGGGGAATCTCCCCCATTAGACTCTTCCTCAGGAGACGCATATTCCAGAGGGGAAGTAATCTGGGTGGAGTACACAAGGGAGTCTTCATCAAAGGAAGAATCCTCAGAATTAGAGGGAAGAACCTGAGGTACAGCAGAGGAACCCGACACAGGCCTAATGTCTGGTGTAGACAAGTGAAGGATCCCTAGTCAGAATGGCAGGAACTTCGCTGGAGTCCTCCAGCAGCACAAGACGTGGTTCCCCCCCGTCATCTGTAATTGACATCTGCATTTCCTCGGACGTGCTAGGATCTGAATCCTTGGCGGCTTTCCTAGGGGTACCCACCGAAGAGGACCCCATCTCCAAACGGACCACTGGGTCTTCATGACAGAGGTAGTAGGCGCAGCAGAAGAGGTTTCTGATTATTCACCTTCCTCTTCAAACTTAGCTTGGCCGAAGGACCCACAATACCTTCCATAGTGTCTCTAGTGAGATGTTTGAGTTACTGATTCTCAGGATAGAGATTTAAGGCGCAAAGGCGGCTACATAAAGTCTTTGACACAAAGGTCTGACAAATGGAACAGGAATGGTAATCGTGGCTAGGCCCTAAAGAAAAAAGACAGAGCTCGTGACTATCTTTATGTGGAATCTACCTTCCACACTTACACTTGTCCTTCCTGGATGACATGAACAATAACAAACGGTAGTATCAATAAAAAGAATCCCTAACAGGGTACTTATCTGAAGCTGGCAGCAATACATGGAATCTGACTGGAGACCGTACACAAGAGTTAACCTTTTGAAATGGCATCGAAAAAAACACATGTGTAAAGAATACTGCAACACTGAACAGGACATCACATGGTTTCCTGCTGCAGTTAAATTAGACAAAAAAAACCTATGAAATTCTGGCAGGTTCCCGTTTTCTAATATATGGGTTGCAAGGTGAAGGCCATATACAGCCTTTTTCGTTTGCATAGTGTCACTGTGTTACATATGTGATTACGATTAGCTAACTAAATGAACATTTTGTGGAAAAATAAATGCGATAGTTGAAAGGACATGAATCAATAAGAAAAGAGTAAAAGCACTGAAATGTTAGAGACTTGACTATATGAAATGGCAGAAAATTTTGGATTTAGTAGCATAAAACATGAAGAAATTTGTGAAGGAATTATGATTCGGTCGACTGATGTAGAAGTGTCTAAAAGTTGCAACTTAAAAGTTAATTTAATTTTTCAGAAAAAGCAATACAAATTACCAGAGAGGTAGAGTTGGCAAAATGCTAATTCATTTATGGCAAATAATATGTTTGAAGTAAAACACCAAGTTAAACTGCAAGTTTAAATAAAAGAGGCATGATTCTGATCAAAGTAAACAACTGCTTGAGAAGCAAACTGAGTGTAAGCCTAACAAATACATGAGATGTGACCATTAACATAATGGGTCAGCAATATCATAATGAGTCAGAAAAGGGTATTACAATGTGGTACAGGGTGTACGAGATGTAAAAGACTGACCCATTTTGCTAACATTTGTAAAACAAATCTAATTAAAGAGGTTGCTTCAGAAAATAAAATGAAAATCAATTTGAATAAAGTGTCTTTTTTTCCTGGGATAAGTCACTACAGTGTCTGATGTAGAAGCAGACTGGCAGGTTAAAATTTCCAATTCATGAATCTCGAGTGAAGTTCAAGACTGTACTGACAGATAACTAGAAACGTGTGTGTGTGGAAGAGGCACATTTTGTGATTAAAAAGAATCAGAAAGATCCACAAACCAGCGAAACGAAGACTTAAAGCCAAAAAAGAACCTTGACCAGTGTAACCTTAACGCAAATTTATTGTGTACAAAGAGACAGCGTTTTCGCTACTCACACAAGGTAGCTTCTTCAGAGGAAAAAAGAGCGCGAAATCAACGCTCTTTTAAACTCACACCACAATACAAATATTGTTACATCACTTCCTCCAATAAAGAAGTAATGCTTCCAATAACAAATGAATAAAGTGTCATAATCAATTTAAAACGCTACACTAATACACTTGTAAAGTAAAAACAACTCATTACAAACAATTAAAATAAAAATAATTATTGCAAAAAATTGAATAAGCAGCTGTTGATTAACTATCAGATGCTTGTAACCACAAATTTCATAAAAATGTGCAAATATATAACAATAAGTCATCTGTAAAAAGCTGATAAAAAAATAATAATAATAATACAGGTACAAATAACCAAATGCACATTTCAACCACATAGTAAAACTAAAAAATAATATTTTAGTCTCCACATAAAATGTACATGATGAGACATGTGTACATTTATGACTACAAAGCTAAGATGTGTCAGTACAAATCGCATTTAATCGATCTGTACTGAACGCTTTATTGTTAATATGCTTATGACTATTTCAATTTCAAAAGTAAATACTGAAATTTTATTAATTAGATTAAAAATAAAAAGTAATAGTAACAATCAAAAAAACATATAATATTTAATACCTAAATGTACTGTACATAAGTCAAAACATTTCCTGTCTTTTAACCTGCGTTCAGTACAGAGCGATTAAATGCGATTTGTACTGACACATCTTAGCTTTGTAGTCATAAATGTACACATGTCTCATCATGTATATTTTATGTGGAGACTAATATACTATTTTTTGGTTTTACTATGTGGTTGGAATGTGCATTTGGTTCTTTGTACCTGTATTATTTTATTATTTTATTAGCCTTTTACAGATGACTTACTGTTATATATTTGCACATTTTAATGAAATTTGTGGCTAAAAGCATCTGATAGTTAATCAACAGCTGCTTATTCAATTTTTTTGCAATAATTATTTTTATTTTAATTGTTTGTAATGAGTTGTTTTTACTTTACAAGTGTATTAGTGTAGCGTTTTAAATTGATTATGACACTTTATTCATTTGTTATTGGAAGCATTACTTCTTTATTGGAGGAAGTGATGTAACAATATTTGTATTGTAGTGTGAGTTTAAAAGAGCGTTGATTTCGCGCTCTTTTTTTCCTCTGAAGAAGCTACCTTGTGTGAGTAGCGAAAACGCTGTCTCTTTGTACACAATAAATTTGCGTTAAGGTTACACTGGTCAAGTTTCTTTTTTTGGCTTTAAGTCTTCGTTTCGCTGATTAAAAAGAATGGTCAAGTGCAAATGTATGTTGAATTAAAAAGGCTCAATGATACAGTTGAGAGAAAGGTGCCTCCTACCTTCACTAAAGGACGCAGCATGAAAGTGTGTTAATGTTAAAGTATTTCCATGTTGGCTGTTTCCAATGGATTATGGCAAATATCTTTTGACAACCTTTATTACTCCAAATGAGAAGTTTTTATTTTAAAATGTTGTCATTTGCTATAACCTCAGCACCAGAAATCCCTTAGTGATTTGATTGTGTGATTGTTGTTATGGATGACATCTTGTTTTTTTGGTCGAGACAAGGAAACGTAATTCATGGTTAGAGGTAATGGTCCAAACTGTCAAAAGTTCAGGCTTAAAGCCGAAACAAGAAACATGTTTTTGAATACTGGCAAGTAATTACCAAACTTACTGACAAGTGCTTCATCCTTTAACTGACTCAAGGAACACTGTACCTTGGTCAAGGGGTCTTGTAAAAGTTCAAGCATTCAACAAAGTAACAGAAATGCTTATTACAGCTCCAGTATTAGAATACTATGAAATCACTAAACTAACAAAACCAAGTACAAATGCCAGTTGCTGCAGCTCAGGAGCTACATTACCACAAAGAGATGAACAAGTGGTGTGTCCAGTAACTATTCCAAAATGGTGAACAGAGATGCTCACAAATAACAAATGAGTTGACTTGCAAATGTGTGGGCATGTGAAAAGTTCTCCATATATTTATTACAGTTCAAGAGTTTCCAACTCCTAACTAGCCCCAAACCATTAGTTCCATTAATTCATTGCTGAGAAGGTACAATGCCAAAGCCATACATGGGCCTGGAAAATAACTAGTTCTTACAGAACTCCTATAACTTTTAGTTATGTACTTACCATAACTTTGGATGTATGGGATCCATCTCGCCTACATTCATAACTGATGGGTTCGGAGCCGATCCGTCGGCTCCGACTCAGCCACTATACTCTAGAACGAAGTCTCTCATTGGCTGGGCTACCCCTTATCCCATAATGCACCACGCCTGCTTCCCCAGATCTTGTTTGTTCGCTTTCATACATACATACAGGTACAGAACACATACCAATAACTGTAACCAACTAGAGCCCTTCCAAAGGAGAGCTCAGCAAGACAAATGTTTCCTCCAAATCCAAAAGGTAGAGGGAAGGAGGGTGGGTATGTATGAATGTAGGCGAGATGGATCCCATACATCCAAAGTTATGGTAAGTACATAACTAAAAGATGTAATGGGATCCCATCTCGCCTACATTCATAACTGATGGGACAGCGTCCCTAGCACCTAAAACCCCGGGTGGCTCACTGGAACACACTCCTGAGAACTGCAGAACCAAATGAAGCTCTACCTCGGGAAGCCACATCAAGCTTATAATGAGAAATGAAGGTGTGCGGAGAAGACCAAGTAGCAGCCGCACAGATATCATCTATTGAAACTTTGGAATGAAAGGCTACAGAGGTGGCCATAGCCCTGGTAGAATGAGCTTTGATTGGGAAAGGCAACTCTTTGCCTGACTGGGAGTAAATGAAAGAGATGCAATCCTTAATCCATTTTGCAATAGTGGCTTTGGCAACTGGAAGACCTAACCTATTCTCCGCAAAGGACACAAACAGTTGGTCAGATTTTCGAGTCTGTGTGGTCCTATCCAAGTAAAAACGCAGTTGCCTGTGAACATCCAACTGGTGGAAGGTGTATTCTGCTCTATTAGAAAAATTTGGGAAGAAAACTGGGAGCTCCAATGACTGCTGAATGCATAAAGGGGATGCTACATTAGGCAAAAAGGAAGGATTCAATCTAAGGGAAACTCTGTCTCTGTGGAAGATCAAATAAGGAGGGGAAGAACAGAGGGCCTGAAGTTCTGAAACACGCTTAGCAGGAGTTATTGCCACTAGAAAAGCAGTTTTCCAAGATAGGAATTTAATGTCACAAGTGGCTGCTGGCTCAAAGGGAAGGGCAGTTAAGGAGGCCAGAACCAAAACTTAAGTCCCAAGGGGGCACGGGATGAGCCATAGGAGGTCTGAGGAGCCAGGCTCCTTTAAGAAAGGACTTGCACAGTCTGTTGGCCATTAAAGATGGCTCTATAGCAATATGAAAATTAGATATAGCAGCCAGTTGAACTTTAAGTGTAGAGACTGAAGAGCCAGAATGAATCAATGAAGCCAGAAATTCAAAGACCTGCGGAACTGGGGCCGTGAGAGGATCAATGCTTCGCTGTTGGGCCCAACAAACAAACCTTTTCCATTTGCTGGAATACAGCTTAACTGTAGATGGCTTGTGGGAAGAAGACAAGATGTGCATCACTTCCGAAGAAAGAGAAAGATCCCTAACTAAGGATGGAAGTGGAGTAGCCAAGCTGCCAGTCGCAGCGACTGGAGGGACGGATGAGAGTGTCCCGACGGACTGGATAACAGATCCGGCACTGGGTCCAGAATCCAAGGACCCTGTACCGTATATTTCTGAAGAAAGGGGAACCAAGCCTGACGGGGCCAGTGTGGGGCGCCCAAAATCATGTGGCACCCAACATGAAGGGCCTTCTGAATCACCCTCGGAAGAAGGGGAATCGGGGGGGGGGAGGCATAAAGCAGACCCGGGGGCCAATTGTGGGCTAGAGCATCCCTGGGAGACTGTCCCTGAGAGGGTGTCAGAGTGAAGAACTCTCTGCACTTCGCATTGTTGGGGCTGGCAAACAAGTCGCAACAAGGGAGGCCCCATTTGGCGAAGATCTGCGCAGCCACTCTGTTGTTGAGGGACCACTCGTGGGGCAACAGGAGAGTCCTGCTGAGCCTGTCTGCAATCACATTGGCTTTTCCCGGAATGTGCATGGCTACTAGGAAACGTCGAGAGGCTATGGCCCAGTGCCATACTCTCATGGCCTCCCTGCAAAGGGGGTAGGACCTGGTTCCGCCCTGCTTGTTTATGTGCCAAACTACAGACATGTTGTCGGATAGAATCGCAATAGTGCCTTGGAGGAGAGCATGATGAAGTGCTTGTAAAACCAGAAGCACCGCTCTCATTTCCAGGATATTGATGTGAAGGTGCGCTTCGCAATCCTGCCACGTGCCTTGGACAGACCTGTCCAGATAATGACCCCCCCCCCTATCTGGGAGGCGTCCGTGGTCACTGTGGCAACAGGGGGCTGAAGGGCGAAGGGACGCCCCCGGTCCAGGTTGGACCGACATAGCCACCAACGGAGGTCCTGACGACAACTGTCCGTAATCAGAACCAGGTGGTTCAGGGGGAGTTCTTGGTATGACCATTGAACTGATAATAGCCATTGCAGTACCCGCATGTGCAACCTGGCTAACGGTACTAGGAGGATGGTTGCAGCCATCGAACCCAATAATTGAAGAATCTGTCTGGCAGGAACTCAAGATTTGGGTAACAGATTTTGGACCTGTGATTGTAGAATCTGAATTCTGTCTGATGGCAAAAATGCTCGCATCCTTTTTGTGTCTAACTCTGCGCCTATAAAAATGATACGCTGAGATGGCAGCAGCACAGATTTTTTTCCAATTGAAAGTGATTCCTAGCGAGAGACCCAAAGTTACTGTGGCCATCAGCGCTCGAATCAGTAGATGCTTGGAGGTGGCAGTGAGGAGCCAGTCGTCGAGATAGGGAAACACCTGGAATCCGAGACTTCTCAAGTGAGCTGTCACCACTGCCAGACACTTGGTAAACACCCTGGGGGCTGTGGTGAGACCAAAGGGCAGTGCACGGAACTGAAAATGACTGGTTCCTAGGCGGAAGTGTAAATAACTCCTGGACTCCTGACGTATCAATATGTGATAGTAAGCGTCCTTGAGGTCTATGGAGCACATCCATACATCCTTCTCCAATAGCGGGAGAATGGATTGAAGGGTGACCATCCGGAACTTGGACTTCTTCACAAAACGATTTAAAAGGCCGAGGTCCAAAATGGGCCTTACGTCCCCTGTCTTTTTTGGCACCAAATATAATCTTGAGTAAGTTCCTGATCCGATCTGGTCGGCGGGGACGGGCTGGATGACCCCTTTGCTTAGCAGCTTTGAAACTTCTACGGCTGCCAGATCCCGTTGACTGGGTGGCACGTCCGGGATTCTCCTTGTAGGAGGAGGGGGCTTGAACAAGGGGATGAGGTAGCCGGTTACAATGCGAAGCACCCACTGATCCTTGGTTATCGATTCCCAAGCCTGTGGATGTTTCGCAAAACGACCCCCGACCGGCTCCGGAGAAGCACAGCCGGGCCACATCCTAGGGACGTTGAGGGTAGGAGGAACCACGAAAGGAGTCGCGGTCTCCAGAGTTACGGGGGCCTCTGCCACCTCTAGGGCAGCGTCTTCCTGAATTCCCCCCCCGCCTCTGGAGGGGGGATCACTTGGTGGAGTAGAGAAACCCTTTTGGGCTTTTTTGAACCACATTTTCCCTCCTCTCTGGCCCTTGGGATAAGGTCTAGAGGGAGCAGAAAAACGGGCCCCAACGGCAGTCAAGGTCTTTCCCTCCTGCTCGCACCGAGTAAGCGTGTCCTTCACCTTGGGTCCAAACAAAGAAGACCTATCAAAAGGGGCGTTGGCGAAGGAAGACTTAAAGGCCTCCGCGAATGAACACAAGCGTAGCCAGACCTATCTCCTAAGAGCCACTCCTGTGCCCACTGCTCTACTCGCCCCCTCGGCTGCATAGGAAATGAGCCTCATGGACGAGTTAACAATGGAAGTTAGGGTAGTCATCTGGGCGCCCACAGTCTGCGCTAACGCCTCAGGAAGGTTACCCGCAAGGGACTCTCCTAACTCCTTGAGGAGGTCCCTTTGGAGCCTTGTAAAGTGACAAAGATAGTTCAGCGACCGCATGGTAAAGGTCGCTGAAGAAAGGGTACGCTTCCTGTACCTATCCATGCTCCTAGAGTCCTTATTAGGAGGATGAATAGACGTCGAAGCCTCTGCCACGTCCTGCTGAGTGGCAGATGCCACCACCATAGCATCAACTGCGACACCCTTAGTGAGGAATTCCTTCTGGGGGGGAGCTGAAAGGAACTTATTGGGCCTGGCCGGCACCGGTTCCGCCATATCAGGATGTTCCCACACCCTTCGAGAGATTAGGTCCAAAAGCTCATCGAAGGGTGGAGACACCCAGGAGGAGGAGGGCTGGGCCCCGAAGGCCTTGAGGAAAACTGACTCCTCAGCGGTAGGGGCTTTGGATTGCCAATTGCCTGTCTCAAAATCTCAAGGATATCCGAGAAAGAGACGTCATCCGAGGACGATTTAGGGGACCCCTCCGCATCATCGAGGTCAGTATCTGAAGTGACGGATTCATCTTGGGAATCAACGTGCTTCCTCTTACACAGTTTCTTCCTTGGGGGTTCATCCGAAGCAGACTCAGAAGGACCCCCCGGAAGAAGGGAACCCCCCAAGGGGGTATCCTCAGGCCCTGGGGCCGCACTGTCGTGGGAAAGAGTGTCTCCAGAGGTACCAGTACCCAGAACTTGGGAAGGACAGGTAGAAACCTGCTGAACCGGCAAGGTCATGGCCAGCGTACTCCTCATGGCCTCAAAAGCAGGCCCGCCAGACTCCGCGGAGGGCACTTGCTGAGAGACCACGGAGGTACCGGGAATGCCTGCGGCAGATGCTCCGAGGGGAAGACTGGGCATCGAAGAGGCGAGCTCTACAGTGTTGCCCTCGGCCCCGCCGAGGAAGACCCGGTACCAAACCCTGACACCGAGGACAGGGTAGGAATGAAAGTCGGAGCAGAAAAACTCCAAGGGGGTCCCTGCTCTGACTGGACGATTCCGCTCCGTTCTACCTGCACCAACTCCAACGGCTCCAAGGGGGTCGGAGGAGGAATCAAGTGTATGGGAGGTGGAATCGGCTCCGAAGCCGCATGGGCCGGAGCCGAGATCATTTTAGCAAAGGCTGGGGACTGGAACAGCCTCTGGATAACCCTATCCAAATCCGAATCAGATAACCTAGAGGATTTGGAGGAAACAGATTGGGGCCGAGAAGACTTCTGCCTCGGCTCCGATAAAGCAGGGGACCGGCTCTGAAATGGTTCCAGCACTATCGCAGCCGAGACCGGCTGCAACAGTGTCGGCGCCGAAGGGGAAGAGTCTGAGCTGCACACCTCCAACGGCTCCGAGATCAATGGAGCCGAGGAAGGTGATTGGCCTCTCGATGCACTCACCTGCGGCTCTGAAACCAATGCAGCTGAGGGGAGAAGCACCGAGACAGACCCTTCAGCCATCGGCTCCGAAGCCATTGGAGCCGAGGAAGAAGACGTTGAGCCTTGTTTCTTAGTTGTCGGGTCCGACGGATTGGTCGGAGCCGACTATCTATGCTTCTTAGGCGTCGGGTTCGACGGACTGGTCGGAGCCGATGATCTCTTCTTTTTCGAAGGTGGTGAAGAAGCTTCTTCAAAGGAAGGCTTAATCAGACCTCTTAGAATCAATTTGTTTTTTCTCTCCTGGAGAACCCTGGAAGAGAAAGCATGACACACACTACAGGTATCTTGTAAATGTTTGGGCCCTAAACAGTACACGCAGACAGCATGGCTGTCCGTAATAGACATCTTATAGTTACATTTTGCACATTTTTTGAAACCTGACTTTTGTTCTTTGGACATAGTGACAATAAAAATACAGGTAACTCACAATAAGGCCAAAAACAGTAACTGGAAAAATGGGCTAAAGCCTCTAACTTAAACGGGCTTAGCCCGAAACTAATTCAGTCACACACAAGAAAAACACAAAAGAAAGCATACAATAAGGGCAAGAGCCCTCTAACTTAAACGGGTCTTGCCCAGTACACAGTAGCGCGAACTATAAAACTAAAATTCAAATTTTCACGAAACTACACACAAACACTCACAAAGCTGTTAAAACAGCTGTTTGTTCAAATACTGACAGAACCCCTAGTCAAAAATGACCCAAAGGTCAAGAAAAAAATCACTTAGCTCCAGCCAAGTCGAGACCACGCTTGAAAAGCGGCAAACGAGATCTGGGGAAGCAGGCGTGGTGCATTATGGGATAAGGGGTAGCCCAGCCAATGAGAGACGTCGTTCTAGAGTATAGTGGCAGAGTCGGAGCCGACGGATCGGCTCCGAACCCCTCAGTTATGAATGTAGGCGAGATAGGATCCCATTACATCTGACTGTTACCAGATAATGAAAATGAGACTGCTGTCTTTGTAAAAAGTATGACTATGACTAGACCTCAAATGAGCAAAAGAACAGACAAGATTAAATAAGTTACTCAAAATGACAGAGTACTGCATGTGCAAATGGACAGCCAAGTTGTTTGACATTATCTAAATGGCTTACATACAACTACTATACACAGTCAGAGCAGTTATCTGAAATTGACAGCTTGTTGATTCAAGGCAGAATTTCACTACCTTAATTTCAGCAATAAGTGCTATGCCAAACATGAAGATCATCAGGTTCTCATCAAATGTCAAGAAGCATCTAAAAAGTCATACGGTGGCAACAGAAAATAATAGTGGGATGGAAGGAGGGACTGCACATAATATAACAGTGAGAAGTAGGATATTTCTAGTTATAGTAAGATCTTGAACAACTATACTATGTCCTTCCTTATCACTGTTGCAGTATTCCTTACAGCTGGGAGAGCACAAAAGCTACTGGGGATAGCAGGAGGAAGCCACAAAGGCACTCTCCAAAACCCATGAAGAATGGCCCTGGTAAACCCCATCCTGGCCTTAAAACTGGCATCCAACTTGTAATGTTTAATACAGATGCATACAGAAGACCAACTAGCAACTTCCAAAATGGATATAGTATCCCTCCAAACCCTCTGGGTAAAAAAGCACCAGAAGAGGCTACTGCCCTAGTAGAACGAGCATGAACAGAAGAAAAGTGCTTGTCATGAAAGGAATGGCCTTAAAGATCCAAGAGGTGGTGGTTTGCTTAGAAACAGCCAAACCCAATTTCTTGGAATGAAAAAAAGTACAGTTTTGTACCTACCATAAATGTAGATGTTCGAGGATCCCATTGCTGCAGTCCTTACTATTGGGGGTAGTCCGCTTATCAAGTCGGCCCGAATACCAGAGTATAAGGCTGACGTCGGTCAGGGCGCATTAGACTGACGTCAGTACGTCAGGGTACTAATGCGCATGACCGACGTCATATCCTCAGTCTTTTCTTGCCCCAGATGTCAGAAGACCCTAAAAAGACAAGGCCCAAAATACCTGCACCACAAATATGTACAATAAATACAAGAATATATACAAAAATAACAGCATGTAACCTCACCTACACAACCACCCCTAAACACAGAGGGGAAGGAGGGAGGGTAAATTGGACTGCAGCAATGGGATCCTCGAACATCTACATTTATGGTAGGTACAAAACTGTACTATGTTCTTCGTTCCCCATTGCTGCAGTCCTTACTATTGGGTAGAATCCCAAAGCAGAGGTAAGGGAGGCTGGCAAATCATAAAGAAGCAGGAGCTGACAACATGCCTTGCAAAACAGCAGTGGCAAAACCAGCCCTAGACTTAGAGTAGATAGGCAGGTGATAATGCTTAGAAAAAGTATGCACTGAACTCCAAGTAGCTGCTTCCAAAATATCCTTAGTTGCCACCCCCCTTAGAAATGCTGTTGAAGTGGCAGTAGCCCTAGTGGAATGAGGCCTAATCCCAGCTGGAATCTCCTTGCCATGATGGGAATAACAAAATGCAATGCAAAAGCCAATCCACCTAGAAATAGTTTGTTTTGACACAGGCTTGCCCTGCGAACTCAAAGCAAAAGAAACAAACTGTTGAGACTGCCTAAAATCCTTAGTCCTGCTTAAGTAATAACGCAATTGCCTGTGAACATCTAAAGTGTGCAAAATCTTTTCCCCTTTATTTTGGGGGTCTGCATAAAACGTAGGCAAATGAATAGTTTGGTTTAAAGCCACACTAGAAACCACCTTAGGCATAAAGGAAGGATTAGTACGTAATGATACCCTATCCTTATGAAAAATCAAAAAGGGCTCTACTGCCATAAGGGCCTGCAACTCAGACACCCTTCTTGCAGAAGTAATAGCCAACAGAAAAGCAGTCTTCCATGACAAGTATTTCAATTCAGCAGTAGCCGCGGGCTCAAAAGGTTGTAGAGTAAGTTTTTCCAACAGAAAATTGAGATCCCAAGCAGGAGTAGGAGCTCTACGTGGGGGTCTTATATTCTTTGCCCCTCTAAGAAACTGTTTGAACAAAGGATGAGAAAACAATGGTGGATCACAATCATAGTGAGCTGAAATTGCTGCAGCATGAATCTTAATGGAAGAGAAGGACAAACCTTTGTCCAATAACTCAGTAAGGTATTGAAGAGCCACACTCAAACTAGGCTCAGAAACCTGCAAATTCTTTGCTGTACACCAAAATAAAAATCTCTTCCATTTTTCTGCGTACACTTTCCTTGTACTAGGTCTTCTAGCTTCCATAATCACATTTAAAACTTGTTGGGGAAGTTGAGACCTGCTGTGTCTCAACACAGAATATGCCAGGCTGTTAGATGAAGAGATTGAAGCTTGACATTGAGCAGATGACCATCCTTCTGAGATAATAGATGAGGAATCAGAGGTAAAGGCCATGGAGGCTTCCTTACCAGACTCCGTAGAAGTGGGTACCAGTGTTGCCGAGGCCAATCTGGAGCTATCAAAATCATCCTTGGCCTGTCTTGTCTGACCTTTAATAGTACCTTTGGAAGAAGAGGCAGAGGCGGAAAGGCATACACATGAAGGTTTTTCCAACTGAACGACAGAGCATCCACTTTCCAAGCTGTGTGATGAAACCCCTTTGTGCAATACTGTGGCAGCTGGCGGTTTAGTGGAGAAGCGAACAGATCTATGTCTGGAGTTCCCCATGACACTGTCAATTTTTGAAATACATGAAGATCCAGTTTCCACTCGTGGGGATCCATGATTTGTCTGCTTAACACATCTGCTAAGGAGTTCTGTGCTCCCGGCAGAAACCTTGCCTGAAGAGTTAGTTGCAAGCTTAGCGCAGTCTCCCATAAAATCATTGCTTGCCTGCATAGAGGATAAGAATGTGTTCCCCCTTGCTTGTTGATGTACCACATGACAGTTGTGTTGTCTGTTAGAATCAACACCTGCCCTGGAAGAAGTAACTCCTTGAAAGCCACCAATGCAAACTGGACTGCTAACATCTCCTTCATGTTGATATGTAGATGCTGTAGTCTGGCAGGCCACTTGTCTTGTATCCACTTTCCATTTAGATGAGCTCCCAAGCAATGTCCGAGGCATCTGTCGTTAAAATCTGACTCGCCTCTGGCCGGGTCACAGAGAGTCCCTTGTTTAGGTGACATTCCTGAGCCCACCACAAAAATTCTTTCTGAAGGCAAGGTATTATTTGAATGACAGTGTCCTAATCCTGGCAGTGCTGTGTCCATACATTTTTGAGATACCATTGTAGCTTCCTCATATGCAGTTTGGCATTGGGAAGCACCAGAATACAAGATGCCATGAACCCTAATGCTTGAAGGACTGTCCTTGCAGTCAGCACGGACTGATGAGATAGTTGATGGAAGTAAAGTGATAGACTCTTTTGTTTGTCCGGGGTTAAAAAGGCCATCTGGGCTGCTGTATTCAGTCTCACACCCAGAAAGCACATGTCTTGAGAGGGTACTAGACTGGACTTTATTTCGTTCACAGAATACCCTAGGCATCTTAGCACTGCTATAACATATTCCAGATGCTGTAGAAGGTCTTCTTTTTCTTGAGCCAGAATCAGGCAGTCGTCCAGGTAAGGATAGATTTGAATTCCTTGAAGCCTGAAGTAAGCTATCACTGGAGCCAGAACCTTTGTGAATACTCTGGGCGCAGTAGATAAGCCAAAGGGCAATGCAGAGAACTGATAATGAGAATTTCCAGCTCGAAACCGCAGATACTTCCTGCAACTTAGCCTTATAGGCACATGAAGGTAAGCTTCCTTGAGATCTAAAGTTACCATCCAGTGATCTTTGCCCAACAGAGGTAAAAGCTGTTGCAACGTCAACATCTTGAACTTGGGAATGTCCAGAAAAGTGTTGAGGAGAGATAAATCCAAAATTGGTCTCCATGTGTTCCCCTTCTTTGGTACTAGGAACAGGCGAGAATAAAATCCTAGGCCCCTTTCTGATACAGGGACTGGCTGAATGGCCCCCATCTGGAGTAACTGAGAAACTTGCTTGTGAGCCTCTTTTCTTTGTGGAGGAGGAACGTCTGGCATGCCTTTGAAAGGGGGCATTGTATGGAAATAAAATCTGTAACCGTGGTATATGATATCCAACACCCATTTGTCTTGAGTAATTAAATCCCAATTTTCTTTGAAAAGAGACAATCTTCCTCCCAAAGGAGCTGCCTGACGAGAATCTACTGGCAGCTGAAAGGACAGGTCATTGGGTCTGTTTACGAAAGGACTGACCCCTGCCCTCACCAGAAGTCTGAGCAGGTGAACTCCCTGATCTAGGCCGAAAAGAACCTTGAGCCCTGCCTCTACCACGTCTAGACCTACCCCTAGACTGGGAATCATAAGCAGGATATGTCCACCCCTTAGCAGGCCAATTTCTACTAAACTTGGCTGGCTGCACCTGCAAAAAATCTTTAACAGTTTGCATAGACTTAGCTTTGTCCTCCATTTTCTTTAAAACTGCTTCCACAGGTGATCCAAACAACACATCAGACTGTAAAGGAGCATCCAAAATCCTTGTCTTAACATGCTCAGCTAAATTCTGATCCTTCAACCAGGCATGCCTGCGAAGAACAGAACCAGTAGCAGCCACCCTCGAGGAGGCCTGTACAGCATCAAAACCACATTGCAAAGAATGCTTACCCACTTGTTCAGACACATGAACCAAATCCAGCAACTCTTTACACTCAATACCTTCCGCCAAAGCATCCACCTTAGATTTTAATTGTGAAAGGAGATAATTCTGATATTTTAGCATGTGAAACTGACAATTCAAAGCTCTCATGGCTCGAGTGGAAGAAGTATACACTTTCTTTCCCCACCTATCCAAAGCCCTTGCCTCTTTATCAGTGGGAACAGGATTTTTAACTACAGAAGCCTTAACGCCTTTAGGCCCTTGAGAAATGGTTTCTGGGTCCGCCCTAGGACTCTTAAACAAATACTTATGAGCTTCGGACACCCTATAATACCTATGCGGCTGAACAGGAGCAGGAGGCAAGGAGTCAGGGTTCAGGGAAGCCTCTGCAAAAACATCTTCCACCACATTCAACACAGGAGGAATAGCTAAGGGTCTATGCTGGGGTAAAAACAAGAATTCCCTAAGCCTTTTCCTGGAATCAGAGTAATCCTGGCCTTCCCATTTAAAGTGCTCCCTCATGGAGTGCAGAGTCTCTGAAAATGAGAAATCCTCAGGAGGAGAAGCTGTAGGAGTGGAATCATCCCCATCAGAATCAGAGTAAGTAGGATACTCCTGTAAGTCTTCCGCAGAAGACTCTGAAGCCTCTGAACACTGTTCAAAACTATCAAACTCCTGTTCCACCCTAGGCCTCTTATCAGGCGGGGGCATAGAACCTCTAATCATAGTAATCAAATCTTCTGCCATTTTAAGCATATGTTTCTTAGGCACAGAACCCGAAATGCTAGGAGAAGCCCCCACAGAAGCTGAACTTGGCCTACCTCTAAAAGGAGTTTTGGCAACAGAAGGAGAGGCTCTAACTACCTTGGGAAGAGAGGGAAGAACAGTTACCTGAGAAGCCCCCTCAGCCTGGCCTACCTCCTGAGAAGGCACATCCTGTAACAGTAAAGTTTCTGCCTGAGACTCTAATGAAACTCCTGGCAAAACCTCTGGCTCCACTGAGCCTTCTAAAGAACCGACGTCCGGGACTGCCGGTTCATCAACCCTAGGCTTCACTGTTTTGTCCTTGCGCTTCTTGGACGAAGCGGGCGTCGGAGCATCCGACGGCATATTATAATTGCAACGTTTCCCAAACACTAACCTGGCACAGTCTAGCCTCCTCTTAATAGTGCGTTTATTAAATCTAGCACAAGAACGGCAACCAACAACGTCGTGCTCAGGCCCTAAACAAGGTATACACAATGTATGATAATCCCTATGAGGTATCTGCTTCCCACAAGAAATACAGTTATTCACTTTTTCTGACATCCGGTTAAATACTGAGGCAAGAAAAAACCAAAATGTTCCCCAACGGGGTACTTAGCCAACTCTGTTTCGGTCTGAAACTCCGGTTTCGGAAATATTTCAGAACGCCAACCTGCACTCGCAAAACTGCTTCTGCATCGGACCATGCGGCAAAAAAGACAGAGGATATGACGTCGGTCATGCGCATTAGTACCCTGACGTACTGACGTCAGTCTAATGCGCCCTGACCGACGTCAGCCTTATACTCTGGTATTCGGGCCGACTGGATAAGCGGACTACCCCCAATAGTAAGGACTGCAGCAATGGGGAACGAAGAACATCAAGGAGTTGCTCAGACTTGTTGAAATAATTTGTCTTATACAGGAAATACCCGAGTTGTCTATGTAAATCCAAGGCGTGAAGAATACTCTTACTAGCATTCTGGGGTAAAGGTGAAAAAGAGGAATAATGAATAGTTTGATTCAAGGACAAATCATTAATCACTGGGCACAAAGGAGGGATTGGTACGAACAAAAACCATGTCCTTGTAAAAAAAAAAAACAAAAAAGGAAGAACTGCCATTAGCGTCTGAAATTCAGAGACTCTATAAGCAGATGTAAGAGCCACCAACCATAAAAAAATTTCAAGTACAGTACAGAAGGGAAGAGAAAAAGTACAGTTGTGTACACTTACCATAAATCTAGATGTTCGAGTGTATTCACTGCTGCAGTCATCACATTTGGGTTATCTGCCTGCAGGTAGCCCTCAGCCGGCCTGAATACCAGAGTCGTCGGATGCTGTCTCTTCTTCCATGACGTCAGGGGTATAAAACATGCAGCCAACATCATTACATCAGTTTTTCTTGCTCCAAATGGCAGGTACCCCCACAATGGGAAGCAATTATATGTTATGGTACACCTCCATTAAAAAGCAAATACACCAGAAAACTTAAATATACCAAACAAGAAGGAAAGGTAGAGCCAAGAGAGTCAGGGGGCCGGAGGGAGGGTAAAGTACAGTTTTGTACCTACCATAAATGTAGATGTTCGAGTGCTAATACAGCTGCAGTCATAACAGATGGGTTCTCCTGCCGTCAGGCGGGTCCTCGGTCGGCCGAATTCCAAAGTCTAGGTCCGGCGTCGGTTGTCGTCGCTTCTTCCCTGACGTCAGTGCGACAGGGGTATAAAAGAACCAGCCAACGCCATTTTCTTCAGTTTTTCTTGACCCAGATGTCAGGTGCCCCCAGAAGGAAGGCAATACATAAAATGATGTAATAATGCAATGCAATATAATCAAAAAATAGTAGTTGCAAGCAAATACACCATAAAAGAATACCCCTAGAGGGGAAGGAGGGAGGGAAACCTGGACTGCAGCTGTATTAGCACTCGAACATCTACATTTATGGTAGGTACAAAACTGTACTATGTTCATCGTGCATACAGCTGCAGTCATAACAGATGGGTAGAATCCCAAAGGTAAGAAAGGGGTGGTAGGCACTAGGTGGAACTAGGAGGAGCCAAAATGCCCTGCAAGACTGCAGTGGCAAAGCCTGCTCTAGATTTGGAGTATAATGGTAGGTTGTAGTGCTTGGAGAAGGTATGCACAGAACTCCAAGTGGCTGCTTCAAAATATCCTTGGTAGGAACTCCTCTGAGGAAGGCTGCAGAGGTGGCTGTGGCCCTGGTGGAATGAGTTCTAATGCCTGTAGGTACAGTTTTGCCATGAAAAGAATAGCAAAAGCGAATGCAGTGGACTATCCATTTTGAGATTGTCTGTTTGGAAATTGGCTTTCCTTGAGCTCCTACCGCATAGGCCACAAAAAGCTGTTCTGATTTTCTGAAAGGTTTTGTTCTGTCCAAATAATAATGCAGTTGTCTGTGGATGTCCAAGGAATGTAGTAATCTCTCCCTTGTTTTGAGGATTAGGGATAAAAGTAGGTAAATGTATGGCCTGATTTAAAGCTACCCTGGATACCACTTTAGGCATAAAGGACGGGTTGGTTCATAATGAAACTCTGTCCTGATGGAAGATGATAAAAGGCTGGACAGCCATAAGAGCCTGTAGTTCTGAAACTCTACGAGCTGAAGTGATAGCCAGAAGGAAAGCTGTTTTCCAGGACAAATATTGTAAATCTGATGAGGCAGCTGGCTCAAAAGGAGGCAAAGTCAGTTTTTCCAGAATGAAATTAAGATCCCAAGCAGGTATTGGTTGTTTCCTTGGAGGTCTTAAATTCTTAACCCCTCTGAGGAACTGTCTTAATAGAGGGTGCGAGAATAAAGATGGATCAGTGTTGTATTCTGCAGAATGGCTGAGGCATGGATTTTGATGGAGGAGAACGAAAGTCCACTGCTTAGCAGTTCAGCCAAATATTGTAGTATTTGAGGTAAATTCAGTTTTCCAGGGCTCTGGCCCTTTTTCTCATTCCAGACACAAAAACGTTTCCATTTTGCGGAGTAAGCTTTTCTAGTTAATGGCCTTCTGGCCTCCAAAATGACATCCTGCACCTCCTTGGAGAGTAGGGCCTGCTGCGATGCTAAGGAATCTTCCATGCGGCTAGATTGAGTGTTTTCAGCTGACTGTGAAGAGTTTTGAAGCTGTGCTGAGTCAGAAGAAGAGGCATTAGAGGCAGTGTCCATGGTGGGGAATGCGTCAGGCTCCTCAGGAGTGGGTACCAGTGTTGCCTTGGCCAGTCCGGAGCAATGAGGATCATCTTTGGTCTGTCTGCTCTGGTCTTCAATAGGACTTTGGGCAGCAGAGGAAGAGGCGGAAGGCATAAACTGTCATTGATATCCAACTGAAAGAGAGCGTCCACTCTCCAGGCCTTTGGATGGAAGATCCTTGAGCAGAATTTTGTCAATTGATGATTTTTGTGGGAGGCAAAGAGATCTATGTCTGGCCTTCCCCATTCTTGGATTATTTCAGTAAAAACTTTTGGATGCAACTTCCATTCGTGTGGATCTGTCATATTCCTGCTTAGGTTGTCTGCCAGCATGTTTCCTTGCCTGGCAAGTACTGTGCTTGTAGTTCCATTTGTAAGTCCATGGCCATGTTCCAAAGTGACATGGCCAGTCTGCATAGGGGATAAGAATGTGTTCCTCCCTGCTTGTTTATGTACCACATAACTGTGGTGTTGTCCGTTCTTATCAATAGTTGACCTGGTTGTAGAAGGTCCTTGAAAGCTATAATAGCATTTATTACTGCTAGCATTTCTTTTTGATTTATGTGAAGGTGCTTTTCTTTTTGGGACCGTTTGCCCTGAATGCACTGGTCTGTCATGTGCGCCCCCCAGGCGTAGTCCGAGGCGTCTGTTGTGATGACTTGATTTGCTTGAGGCTTGCTGAATGGAAGACCTGTGTTTGTTTGACATGCTTGAGCCCACCACAGAAATTCCTTTTGCAGACATGGAATTAGTGGTATTACTGTTTCCAAACTGTGGCTTTGTTGAGACCATATGTTTTTTAGGTACCATTGTAGTTTTCTCATATGCAGCTTTGCACATGGGATTAGTAAGATGCAAGATGTCATGAATCCCAGAGCCTGCAGGATTTTCATTGCAGTCAGCCTGGTGCAATTTGCCAGTGTTCTGAAATATTGAATTAGTTGCCTTGCTTCTCTGGCGTGAGGTAGGCCATCTGGGTGTTTGTGTCCAAATTGGCACCCAGGAAAATTATCTTCCGAGAGGGTATTAGCCTTGATTTCTTTTTGTTGACTGTGTATCCCAGAGAGTTTAATAACATTATTACATAAGCCAGATGTTTCAGAAGAATGTGCATGCTGTCCGCTTGGATCAGGCAGTCGTCCAAATAAGGGTATATTTGTATCCCTTGAAGTCTGCAGTAGGCAATTACTGATGCCAGGCATTTCGTGAATACTCTGGGTGCAGTAGATAAGCCAAAGGGCAATGCAGAGAATTGATAATGGGTTGAACCTGCAAGAAATCTGAGGTATCTTCTGCAATTTTGTCTGATTGGGACATGCAGGTATGCCTCCTTGAGGTCCAATGTTACCAGCCAAGACTCCTTGCCCAGCATGGGAAGAAGTTGCTGTAGAGTGAGCATCTTGAATTTTGGTACAGTAGGAATGTGTTTAGGATGGAAAGATCCAAAATAGGTCTCCAATCTTTTTCCTTCCTTGGCACCAGAAATAGCCTGGAATAAAAACATTGACCTTGTTAGATGGTACCTCTTGAATAGCTTTCATGTTTATAAGATCTGAAATTTGCTTTTGTGCCTCTGCCCTTTGATTGTGTGGCAGGTTTGGCATGCCTCTCATTTTGGAAGGGTATGAAAATGGAATTTGTAGCCTCTGTTTATAATGTCCAGGATCCATTTGTCCTTTGTGACAACATGTCAATTTTTTGAGAATAGTGCCAGCTTTCCTCCTAAGGGTGCTTCTAGTTGTTCCCTGGTAGGCGGTGCCACTGTCAAGTCACTGTGATTGAGTTGTTGTAGTGGTGGTGGCTGCGTCCGTGCCTCGCTGGTTGTTACCTTGCCATTGGCGTCCCCTGTAGGCACCCCTGGATTGGTTTCTGCCTCTTGAATGCCTATTCCTGCCTCTCTGAGGCTTAGAGGAGTCCGGAAAGGACCAATTCTTGGAGGGCCAGTTCCTGCTAAACCTTGGAGGTTGAACCTGTAAGAAATATTTCACCGTTTGTACAGATTTCGCCTTCTCTTCCATCTTTTTTAGCACCTGTTGAGCAGGGGAACCAAATAAATTGACCTTGTCCATGGGTGCATCCAAAAGATTTGATTTGACATGGTCTGGTAATGCCTGTTCTTTCAACCATGCATGTCTCCTGATAACTGTGCCAGTCATGGCTGATCTAAAGGAAGCCTCCAGTGCATCATAGCCACATTTTAAAGAATGGTTACTAACCTGCTGTATGTTATGTACCATTTCCTGAACATATTTTTTATCTAAAGATTCTTCAGAGGAAAGCTTTTAGTTAACTGGTCAAGCATAAACTCTTGATATTGAATCATATGAAATTGGCAGTTCAAAGCCCTAGCTGACAAGGTAGCAGAAGTGTAAACTTTTTACCCCATCTCTAAGGACCTGGATTCCCTTTCAGAGGGAGGGTTTTAGTAGAAGTAGCAGCTACAGCTTTAGGGCCCTGGGCTGATGGTCTCTGGATCTGCAAAAGGAGCCTTGTATAAATGGTGATGAGTGTCCGGGACCCTGTAGAACCTATCGGGCTTAGCAGGAGCGGAGGTAATGAATCAGGAGCAGTGCAAGCATCATTAAATGCATCATCTACAACAGAAAGAACTGGAGGTATAGCTAAAGGCCTATGTTGTGGCAAATGTAGAAAGGTTCTAAGCCTTTTCTGGAGTCTGAGAAATCTTGGCCCTGCCACTGAAATTGTTCCCTCATAGCATGCAAGGTTTCCCCAAAGGAAAATTACTCAGGTGGAGAGGCTGAAGGAATGGACTCTTCAGCATCAGAGTCTTCGTAAGGAGAATAAGAAGCCTCAGGAAGGTCTGTATGTTCTGATTCATCAGAGGAACCATCAGTGGATACTGGTTCAGGGGCTCTGCTCTAGGTCTCTTTTCTGGAGGTGGGAGAGGACCTGTCTGGATGAGGCTGGGATCCAATTAAAGAAATTAAATCCCCAGCCAAAGATAACATATGAGAGCAAGTGCTGGGCCTGTGTGAGGGGGGTTTGGCAGGCACAGTCTTGGAAGCTTTGGCTGCTTTAGCCCTGGCAAAGGCCTTGATAGACATGGCTGCAGGAGGCCTAGCAGCTCCACGTGCAGGGGTTGAAATATCCAGGGAATTGTGTCTGATAATTCCTGAGAAACCGCAACAGAAGGCTGGATTTCAGAAGCAGATTCTACCGGGTTAGAGGAGGCCTCGGTAGAAGGCATGCTTTCGGCTGGAGAAAGAAGCTTGCGGTTTCGCCGAAACCGAGACACCGCGTTTGCTTAATCGCCGGTTTCGGCGAGACCATGGACCGAGTGTCGGTCCTTTTCTTTTCGTTTTTTGGAAATTTGCGTTGTCGGAGGATTCGACAGCATAATGTAGGCAAAATCAGAGCAGAAAATTTGTTCGGCAAACTCCGACAGACGTCTAAGCGTCCGTCGGTTAAAAGAAGCGCAGACTAGACAAGCTGCTACGTCGTGGTCTGGGCCTAAACAATGTATACAGTAGGAGTGGAAATCTTTATGAGGTATTTGTTTCCCACAAGATAAACAGTTATTCACTTTCTCTGACATCGGCTGAGGCAAGAAAGAGTCCCCAGCGGGTGCTTAGCTTTTAGAAGTCTTCAAGTAGTATTCGTAGTAGTAATCTCTGGATCTGACCGACCGGCACTTGCGAACAGCTTCTGCTTGGCCACGCAAGAAAGACTGAGGAAAATGGAGTCGGCTGATGCCTTTATACCCGAATAACTGCAGCTGTGACGTCGGGTGAAGTGCGACACCAGCCGAGGCCAGACCCAGACTTTGGAATCCGGCCGACCGAAGGGCTGCCTGACGACAGGACAACCCACTTGTAAGGACTGCAGATGCATCCTTGAAGGACATCTGACAGTTTAAGGCCCTCATGGATAAGGTAGCCGAAGTATATACCTTTTTTCCCCACCTTTCTAAGGATCTGGAATCTCTCGGAAGGCAATGGATTTTTGGCAATGGAGGCCTTAACTCCCTTGGGCCCCTGTGAGATGGTTTCTAGGTCAGCAGCATGGCTTTTGTATAGAAATTGGTGTGAGTCAGGAACTCTGTAGTACCTGTCAGGTTTAACTGGAGCTGGAGGAAGAGAGTCCGGGTTAAGGCAGGCCTCCGAGTAAACATCATCTAGGATGTCCAAGACAGGAGGTATAGCCAGAGGCCTGTGCTGGGGTAACAAAAGAAATTCCCTGAGCCTTTTCTTGGAATCTGAATAATCCTGCCCTTCCTAGTGGAAGTGTTCCCTTAAGGTATGCAGAGTTTCCCCAAATGAGTAATCCTCAGGGGGAGATACAGAAGGAATAGACTCCTCTGCATCAGAGTCTTCAAAAGGGGAGTAAGACTGTTCCTGACAATCAGAGTGTTCTGAAATAATGGAGCCCTGATCAGAGGAGGGGGAATCTTCCTCCACTCTGGGTCTTTTGTCCGGAGGTGGCTGAGAACCTCTGATTAGAGTAAATCCTCAGCCATTTTAAGCATCTGTTTCTTAGGCATGGGGCCTGGAGATGGGCCCTGTGTAGCTGGTCTCTTAGGGTGCATGGTTGCTTTAGACTTGATGAAAGCCTAGATGGAGAAAGAAGATGAAGGTCTGAAGACACCTTGAGTGGAGGTGGACCTGTCCACATTCTGTGTTTCAACGCCAAGAGTGGCTTCGGTATCTGTAGTAGGGGTGAGGGCCGAGGAGCCTGCGACCACGGGTACAGGAGCATCCGCCAAAGATGTGTCGTCGGTAGTCAGGGGCTGCGTAGGCACCTCACTGAGAACCGGACCACGTGTAGTCGGCTTTGGCGTGGTGTCGGTAGAGGCCGCGGACCTCGAGTGTCAGTCCTTGTCTTTGCGTTTTTTAGACAAAACCGGAGTTGGAGTATCCGACGACATAGTATAGTTAAATGCTTTCCCAAAAAAATGCTAGGCAAACTCTGCCCGACGCTTAATAGTGCGTTTGTTGAATGTAGCACAAAAGCGACAGACCGAGACGTCGTGGTCTGGGCCTAAACAAGGTATACAGAGGGAATGGAAATCCTTATGCGGTATTTGCATCCCACAAGAAATACAATTATTAACTTTGTCTGACATCGGTCTGAGGCAAGAAATGTTTCCCCAACGGGGTACTTAGCTTTTAAGAAGACTTCGGTTCCAAATTTTTCGTAATCTCAGGAGCTGGCCGGCCGCACTTGAACTGCTTCTGCCGGGCACCGCGCAAGAAAGACTGAAGAAAATGGCGTCGGCTGGTTCTTTTATACCCTGTCGCACTGACGTCAGGAAGAAGCGACGACAACCAACGCGGACCAAGACTTTGGAATTGACCTACGAGGACCCGCCTGACGGCAGGAGAACCCATCTGTTATGACTGCAGCTGTATGCACGATGAACATCCAGGACTGCAACAGTGAATACATTTGAACATCTACATTTGCAGTAAGTGTACACAACTGTACTATATACTTTGTGTTTCACTGTTGCAGTCATCACATTTGGGTTGATTCCCAAAGCAAAGGAAGGGAGGAGGAAGTTAGAGAGTGTTAGGGCCGGCTATTAAGCCCTGCAAGACTGCAGTGGCAAAACCAGCTCTGGATTTAGAAAAAATAGACATGTGGTAATGCTTGGTGAAGGTATGTACAGAGCTCCAGGTAGCAGCTTCTAGGATGTCCCTGGTAGGGACTCCTCTGAGAAAGGCTGCAGAGGGTAGATGCAACCCTGGTGGAATGTGATCTTATCCCCTGTGGGGTAGGTTTTCCATGGTGCTTGTAGCAGAAATGAATGCAATGGGCTATCCATTTGGAAATGGTTTGCTTTGAAATGGCCTTCCCCTCTGCCCCTGCAGCAAAGCCAACTAGCAGCTGTTCAGATTTTCTGAGAGGCTTAGTCCTGTCCAAATAAAATCTAAGTTGTCTGTGCATGTCCAGAGAGTGCAGTATGTGTTCTCCTTTGTTTTGTGGATTAGGGAAAAAAGTAGGCAAATGAATGGACTGATTTAGGGCCACAATAGACACCACCTGGGCATAAAGGAAGGATTGGTCCTAAGGGAAACCCTGTCTGCATGGAAGATAATGAAAGGTTCCCACTGCTATGAGGGCCTGTAATTCAAACACTCTTCTTGCTGAAGTGATGGCTAGAATGAAGGCTGTTTTCCAAGAAAGGAATTTCGACTCTGCTGTTGCAGCTGGCTCAAAGGGGGGAGAGTGAGCTATTCCAATACAAAGTTAAGGTCCCAGGCTTGAGTGGGGGTTCTCCTGGGGGGGGGGGGTCTTAAATATTTGGCCCCTCTAAGGAACTGCTTTAGCAGGAGGTGAGAGAAGAGGGGTGGGCTCAGTATTATAATGTCCTGAAATGGCAGAGGCATGAATTTTAATTGACAAAAAGGATAGGCCCTTGTGGACCATTTGTGTTAAGTACTGAAGAATACGAGGTAAGCTGGGCACCGTTGTGCCCATCCCATGAGTCTGGCTCCAGGAACAGTATTCTTTTCCACTTTTCAGCATAGGATTTTCTAGTACTAGGCCTCCTTGCCTCCAGAATGACATCTAGCACCTGCTAAATGAGGAATGCTATTGGAGAGCTCAAGGAATTAGCCAGGCTGCAAGGTTCAGGGTTTGAAGCTGCGGGTGCAGAATCTGGCCCGCCTGCTGGGACAGCAGGGAAGGTGTCTGAGGCAGGTGCCATGGTTCCAGCAGAGCCATACTGCGCAAGAGGGGGTACCAGTGCTGGCGTGGCCAGTCTGGTGCAATCAGTATTGTCCTTGGCTTGTCCTGTTTGATCTTTAGCAGAACCTTCGAGAGAAGAGGCAGTGGGGGAAGGCATAAACCGAGAGGCTTTCCCAGGTAAAGGACAGGGCATCCACTTTCCAAGCTTGACTGTGGGGAGTCTTGTGCAGAATTTGTCAATTGGTAGTTCTGAGGGGAGGCAAACAGATCTACCTCTGGAGTCCCCCATTTGTTCCTCCAGAGGTAGAATATTTTTGATTCTAGTTTCCATTTCTGTGGGTCCATGAGATTTCTGCTTAAGTCATCTGCCAGTGAATTTAGCTTGCCTGGCAGGAACTGAGCTTGTAGGTGCACTTGGTAGCTCAAGGCTGTGTTCCACAGAGCCATGGCTAGTTTGCAGTGAGGGTACGAGTGGGTTCCCCCCTGCTTGTTTATGTACCACATAACTGTGGTGTTGTTTGTATTTACCAACAGTTGTCCTGGAAGAATTCGGTCTTTGAAAGCTGTCAGGGAATTCTGTACAGCTTACATTTCTTTTTGATTGATATGCAGGTGCATCTGTCTCGGGTTCCATTTACCCTGAATGCCCTGCCCTGCCAAGTGATACCCCCATGCAAAGTCTGATGCATCTGTTGTTAGGGTTTGGGCGGCAGGGGGTAGAGTGAAAGGGAGCCCCTTGTTGTGGTAGCAGGTCTCTGCCCACCAAAGGAACTCTGTCTTTATACAAGGAATAATGGGAATCACTGATTCCAGGTCCTGAGAATGTCGACACCATAGGTTTTTTAGATACCATTGTAGTTTCCTCATATGCAGTCTTGCATATGGAATTAGTAGAATGCAAGAGGCCATGAACCCCAGGGCTTGCAGAATTTTCCTTGCAGATATCTGGGGTTTTGTGGCCAATAGTTTGAAGTAGGTTGTCAAATAAACTTGTTTCTATAGAGTGAGGAAAGCCATCTGGGAAGTTGTGTTCAAGCTTGTTCCCAGGAATACAATCTGTTGGCAGGGTACTAGGTGAGATTCCTTTTCGTTTATGGTGTACCCCAGTGAGGTTAGAAGTTTCTTTACGAATGCCAGATGTTGTAATAGCAAGTCCTGGCTTTCTGCCTGAATCAGACAGTCGTCCAAGTATGGGTATATTTGAATATTTCTCTGCCTGCAAAATGCAATGGCTGGAGCTAGACACTTTGTGAATACTCTGGGCACAGAAGATAAGCCAAAGGGAAGTGCAGAGAACTGATAGTGCATGGAGCCTGCCCTGAAGCGTAGGTATTTCCTGCAAGATTCCCTTATTGGAATGTGCAGGTAAGCTTCCTTTAAGTCCAAGGTTGCCAGCCAGGCATCTTTGCCTAGCATTGGAAGAAGCTGTTGAAGTGTTAGCATTCTGAATTCTGGGATTACCAGAAAGGTGTTTAGAATAGAGAGGTCCAAGATAGCATGCCAGGAGCTGCCTTTTCTGGGTACCAGGAAAGTCTTGAATAAAAACCTTGTCCTCTTTGTTCTGCTGGGACAGGCTGAATAGCCCTGATACTTAGAAGGGAGAGAAAGTACAGTTTTGTACCTACCATAAATGTAGATGTTCGAAGATCCACATTGCTGCAGTCCTTACACTTGGGTAGTCCGCTGTCCTCGGTCGGCCCGAATATCAAAGTATAAGGCTGACGTCGGTCAAGGCGCATTTGACTGACATCAGGACGTCAGGGTACAAATGCGCATGACCGACGTCATATCCTCAGTCTTATCTTGCCCCAGATGTCAGAAGACCCTAAAAATAAAGGCCAAAACCAAAAGACAGCAAACAAACAACCAACCATCCTAGCACTAAAAATATGTACAATATATACAATATACACCATATTGACAACCCAACCCACACAACCGCCTCTAACTACAGAGGGGAAGGAGGGAGGGTAAATTAGACTGCAGCAATGTGGATCTTCGAACATCTACATTTATGGTAGGTACAAAACTGTACTATGTTCTTCATCTCACATTGCTGCAGTCCTTACACTTGGGTAGAATCCCAAAGCAGAGGTAAGGGAGGATGGCCAAACTATAAGGAAGCAGGAGCTGCCAAAATGCCCTGCAAAACAGCAGTGGCAAAACCAGCCCTGGATTTAGAGTAAAGTGGTAGGTGATAATGCCTAGAGAAAGTATGCACTGAACTCCAAGTAGCTGCCTCCAAAATATCCTTAGTTGCCACCCCCTCAAAAAGCTGTCAAGTGGCAGTAGCCCTAGTGGAATGAGGCCTAATCCCAGCTGGAATCTCCTTGCCATGATGGGAATAACAGAAAGCAATGCAAAACCCAATCCACTTAGAAATAGTTTGTTTTGACACAGGCTTGCCCTGAGAACTCAAAGCAAAAGAAACAAATAACTGCTGAGACTGCCTGAACCCTTTAGTTCTGTCCAAATAATATCGCAACTGCCTATGTACATCTAAAGTGTGCAAAATCTTTTCCCCTTTATTTTGGGGATTTGCATAAAAGTAGGCAAATGAATGGTTTGGTTTAAAGCCACACTAGAAACCACTTTAGGCATAAAGGAAGGATTAGTACGTAAAGATACCCTATCCTTATGGAAAATTAAGAAAGGCTCAACTGCCATAAGGGCCTGCAACTCAGAAACCCTTCTTGCAGAGGTAATAGCCAACTAAAGCAGTCTTCCATGATAAAAACTTTAATTCAGTAGTAGCTGCAGGCTCAAAAGGTTGTAGAGTGAGTTTCTCCAACACAAAATTGAGATCCCAAGCAGGAGTAGGAGCTCTTCGTGGGGGTCTTATATTCTTTGCCCCTCTAAGAAATTGCTTGAACAAAGGATGAGAAAACAATGGTGGGTCACAATCATAGTGAGCGAAATTGCTGCAGCATGAACCTTAATAGAAGAGAAGGACAAACCTTTGTCCAGTAACTCAGTAAGATATTGAAGAGCCACACTTAAATTAGGCTCAGAAACATCAAAATCCTTTGCTGCACTCCAAAACAAAAATCTCTTCCATTTATCTGACACTTTCCTTGTACTAGGCCTTCTAGCTTCCAAAATAACATTCAAAACTTGCTGTGGAAGTGGAGGCCCACTATGGTTCAAAACAGAATATGCCAGGCTGTTAGGTGCAGAGAGTGAAGCTTGACATTGAGCAAATGACTGTCCTCCTGAGACAACAGGTGTGGAATCAAGGCAAAGGCCATGGAGGCTTCCATACCAGGCTTCTCAGTAATGGGTACCAATGCTATCGGGCCAATCTGGAGCTATCAAAATCATCCTTGGCTTGTCTTGTCTGGCCTTTAGTAGTACCTTTGGGAGGAGAGGCAGAGGCGGAAAGGCATACACATGAAGATTGCTCCAATTGAAAGAAAGAGCATCCACTTTCCAAGCTGTGGGATGAAACCTTTTGTGCAAAACTTTGGCAGCTGGTGGTTTAGTGGAGAAGCGAACAGATCTATGTCTGGAGTTCCCATGACACTGTCAATTTCTGAAATACATGAGGATCCAATTTCCACTCGTGGGGATCCATAATTTGTCTGCTCAACACATCTGCTAAGGAGTTCTGTGCTCCGGCAGAAACCTTGCCTGAAGATTTAGCTGTAAACTGAGAGCAGTCCCCACAAAATCATTGCTTGCCTGCATAGAGGATAAGAATGTGTTCCGCCTTGCTTGTTGATGTACCACATGACAGTTGTGTTGTCTGTTAGAATCAACACCTGCCCTGGAAGAAGTAAATCCTTGAAAGCTATTAATGCAAACTGGACTGCTAACATCTCTTTCAAGTTGATATGTAGATGTTGTAGTCTGGCAGGCCACTTGTCTTGTATCCACTTTCCATTCAGATGAGCTCCACAAGCTTTGTCTGAGGCATCTGTCGTTAGAATCTGACTCGCCTCTGGCCGGGTCACAGAGAGTCCCTTGTTTAGGTGACATTCCTGAGCCCACCACAACAATTCCTTTTGAATGCAAGGTATTATTTGAATGACAGTGTCCAAATCCTGGCAGTGCTGTGTCCATACATTTTTGAGATACCATTGTAGCTTCCTCATATGCAGTTTGGCATTGGGAAGCACCAGAATACAGGATGCCATGAACCCCAAGGCTTGAAGGACTGTCCTTGCAGTCAGCCTGGACTGATGAGACAACTGATGAAAGTAAAGGGAAAGATTCTTTTGTTTGTCCGGGGTCAAAAAGGCCATCTGGGATGCTGTATTCAGTCTCACACCCAGAAAGCACATGTCCTGAGAGGGTACTAGACTGGACTTTATTTCGTTCACAGAATACCCCAGGCATCTTAGCACTGCTATCACATAATCCAAATGATGAAGAAGCTCGTCCCTTCCTTGAGCCAGAATCAGGCAATCGTCCAAATAAGGATAGATCTGTATTCCTTTTAACCTGAGGAAAGCTATCACTGGAGCCAGAACCTTCGTGAACACTCTCGGCAGTAGATAAGCCAAAGGGCAATGCAGAGAACTGATAATGAGAAGTCCCAGCTCGAAAACGCAGATACTTCCTGCAACTCAATCTGATAGGAACATGAAGATAAGCCTCCTTGAGATCCAAAGTTACCATCCAATGATCTTTGCCCAGCAGAGGTAAAAGCTGCTGTAACGTCAACATTTTGAACTTGGGAATGTCCAGATAAGTGTTGAGGATAGATAAGTCCAAAATTGGTCTCCACGTGTTCCCTTTCTTTGGTACTAGGAACAGGCGAGAATAAAATCCTAGGCCCACTTCTGGCATAGGGACCGGCTGTATGGCCCCTATTTGGAGTAACAAAGAAATTTGCTTGTGAGCCTCTATTCTTTGTTGAGGAGGAACGTCTGGCATGCCTTTGAAAGGAGGCAAGGTATGGAAATAAAACCTGTAACCGTGGTGAATGATATCCAATACCCATCTGTCTTGGGTAATTAAACTCCAATTTTCTTTGAAAAGTGCCAACCTTCCTCCCAAAGGTGCTGCCAGACGAGAAGGTTCTGGCAGCTGAAAAGGTAGGTCATTGGGTCTGTTTACGAAAGGACTGACCCCTGCCCTCACCAAGACTGTGCAGGAGAACTCCCTGTTCTAGGCCTGAAAGAGCCCTGAGCTCTGCCCCTACCACGTCTAGATCTACCCCTAGACTGGGAATCATAAGAAGGATACGTCCACCCCCTAGCAGGCCAATTTCTACTAAACTTTGGAGGCTGAACCTGCAAAAAATCTTTAACAGTCTGCATAGACTTAGCCTTGTCTTCCATTTTCTTTAAAACTGCCTCAACAGGAGAACCAAACAACACATCAGATTGTAAAGGAGCATCTAAAATCCTTGTCTTAACATGGCCAGATAAATTCTGATCCCTCAGCCAGGTGTGCCTGCGAAGAACTGACCCAGTGGCAGCCACCCTAGACGAGGCCTGTACAGCATCAAAACCACATTGCAAAGAATGCTTACCCACCTGTTCAGAAACATGTACTAAATCTTGTAACTCTTTACAATCAATACCTTCCGCCAGAGCATCAACCTTAGACTTCAATTGTGAAAGGAGATAGTTTTGGTATTTCAACATGTGAAACTGGCAATTCAAAGCCCTCATAGCTAGAGTGGAAGAAGTATAAACTTTCTTTCCCCATCTATCCAAGGCCCTGGCCTCTTTATCTGTAGGAACCGGATTCTTGACAACAGAAGCCTTAACACCTTTAGGCCCCTGACTAACAGTTTCTGGGTCTGCCCTAGGACTCTTAAAAGATACTTATGAGCTTCCAGGCACCCTGTAATACCTATCCGGTTTAACAGGAGCAGGAGGCAAAGAATCAGGATTAAGAGAAGCCTCTGTAAAACATCTTCCACCACATCCAAAACAGGAGGTATAGCCAAAGGCCTATACTGGGGTAAAACAAAATTCCCTAAGCCTTTTCCTGGAATCAGAGAAGTCCTGACCTTCCCACTTAAAATGCTCCCTCATGGAATGAAGAGTTTCTGAAAAGAAAAATCCTCAGGAGGAGAAGCAAAAGGAGTAGAATCATCCACATCAGAATCAGAATAAGGAATACTCCTGCAAGTCTTCAGCCGAAGACTGTGAAACCTGCGAAGCCTGCTGAAAACTCCCTACCTCACGCTCCACCCTAGCTCTCTTATCAGGAGGGGGCAAAGGACCCCTAATCAAAGTAATCAAATCTTCTGCCATTTTAAGCATATGCTTCTTGGGCACAGTTCCTGAAGAACTAGGGGTGACACCAATTGAAGCTAAACCTGGCCTGCCTCTGGGAGAAGCCTTGGAAACAGAAGGAGAGGGCCTAACCACCCTAGGAAGGGAGGGAGTATAGTAACCAGAGAAGCTCCATCAGCCTGAACTGCCTGATTAGAGGCCATATCCTGCAATATCTAAGTCTCTCCTGGGATCCCAAAGAAACCTCCGGTGGAACCACCGCTCCACCGACACCTCTAAAGAACTGGCGTCCGCGGACGGTTCTTCTAGCCTAGGCTTAACTGCTTTGTCCTTGCGCTTCTTCGAAGAAGCGGCGCCGGAGCATCCGACGGCATTTTATAATTGCACCGCTCAAGACTAACCTGGCACAATCTAACCTTCTCTTTATAGTGCGCTTATTGAATCTAGCACAAGAGCGACACCCAACAACGTCGTGCTCAGGCCCTAAACAAGGAATACACAAAGTATGATAGTCTCTATGCGGTATCTGTTTCCCACAAGAAATACAATTATTCACTTTTTCTGACATCCGGTAAACCACTGAGGCAAGAAAAAACTTAAATATTCCCCAATGGGGTACTTAGCCAACTTTGACTCGGTCTGAAACTCCGAAATCGAAAAATTTCAGAACACCAACCGGCACTTGCAATGCTGCTTCTGCATCGGACCATGCGGCAAAAAAGACTGAGGATATGACGTCGGTCATGCGCATTTGTACGCTGACGTCCTGATGTCAGTCAAATGCGCCTTGACCGACGTCAGCCTTATACTTTGATATTCGGGCCGACCGAGGACAGCGGACTACCCAAGTGTAAGGACTGCAGCAATGTGAGATGAAGAACATCCTGGTATTGAGCCTCCTCACACTGATTTGGTGGTAGGTTTGGCCAACCATTTGGGGTTGGTAGTGTGTGCAATTGGAATCTGTATCCTTGGGAAACTATGTTCAAAACCCATTTGTCCCGGGTAATGAGTTCCCTGTTTTTTGCATGCAGGGCGAGCTTTCCTTGTAAGGGAGCAGGCAGTTGAGCAGGGCTTGGAAGGGTTAAGGTTAAGTCATTGTGCCATTTTTCCATAGAGGGGTGGCTTACTACTCCCTGCTTTGGAAGTGGGAGCCCCCCACTGCTTAGGCCTGTGCACAGCCTGAGGCTGCAACCTACGTGGTCTGCTGTTCCTGGGTTTGGACTGAGAAGGCCTGGAAGAGACTGGAAAGGACCAATTCTTTGAAGGCCAATGCCTACTAAATCTGGGAGGCTGTACTTGTGGGAAATCTTTAACAGTTTGCATAGATTTAGCTTTTTCCTCCATCCCTTTGAGGACGACTTCTGCTTTGTTGCCACAAAGGCGGTCTTGGTTTAAGGGAGCATCCAGTAATTTAGCTTTAACATGATCTGGCAAGTTTTGCTCCTTAAGCCAACCATGCCTTCTAAGTACAGACCCAGTGACAGAAGCCCTGGAAGATGCTTCTGCAGTGTCAAAACCACATTGCAAAGTATGTTTACCAACTTTTTCTGCAGAATTCATTAGATCCTGTAATTCTTTGTGTTCAGCACAGTCAGGAATCAACATCATTTTCTGTTTATTTAGTCCCATAATATGCTGCTGATAGTTTAACATATGAAACTGGCAATTTAAAGCCCTAATGGCCAAAGTAGCAGAAGTGAATATCTTCTTACCCCATCTGTCTAAGGCTCTAGAATCTCTATCAGAAGGGGTAGGATTTTTGGCAGCAGTAGCCTTAATGCCTTTTGGTCCTTGGGAAATGGTCTCTGGATCCACAGTAGGATTCTTGAAGAGGAATGTATGACAGTCAGGTACTCTGTAATACCTGTCAAGTTTTCTGGGAGCTGGAGGTAAAGTGTCTGGGGAAAGGCTAGATTCCAAGAAAGCATCATCTACAATGTCCAGAACAGGAGGGATAGCTAAAGGCCTGTGTTGAGGAAGGAGTAAGAATTCCCTAAGCCTCTTTTTGGAGTCATAGTAATCCTGGCTTTCCCAGCGGAAATGCTCCCTAAGAGTGTGCAAGGTTTCACCAAAAGAAAAATCTTCTGGAGGGGAAGCAGAGGGAATGGAATCCTCTGCATCAGAATCCTCATAGGTAGATAAGGGCAAATCCTGATAATCAGAAGGAACAGAAATTAGAAGTTATGTACTCACCATAACGTTCCATCTGAGTAGGTGTATTCATTTGTCTGCAACCTGTGGGTTATGGATCCGACATCGGATCCGAACCGGCATGGTTTTCCAGCTATGGATCCAAGCTCTCAGCTCCTCCCCTCACCCATAATGCCCTGCTCTACCCTCATGACCTCAGATCGAGTTTGCCAAAGCAACAACACCCTGAAGAGGGTAACATAGAATATGCAGGAAACTGAAAGGCCAGGGGGATAGGAGGAGGATGGTTGCAGACAAATGAATACACCTACTCAGATGGAACGTTATGGTGAGTACATAACTTCTAAATCTGAAGTAGGATATTCATTTGTCTGCAACCTGTGGGACAGAGTCCCCAGCTACCTGAATCTTGGCGCCATCATGGAAGGATATTCCGGAGCATGGAGCCAAAGGATGCTCTACCCCTAGATGCAAGATCCAACTTATAGTGGGAAATAAAGGTATGAGATGAAGCCCACGTGGCTGCTGCACAAATATCATCTAGAGGAATCCTAGCCTTGAAGGCTGCCGAGGTAGATACTGACCGGGTTGAATGGGCATGAACACCCTGTGCGGCCTTCCTGAAGCTTGATAAGCCAATAAGATGCACTGTGAAATCCAGCGGGACAGAGAAACTTTAGAAATTGGCTTGCCCAAATTGAGTTTTGCAAAGGAAATAAACAACTGGTCGGATTGCCTATGACCAGCCATCCTGTTCAGATAAAATCTAAGTTGCCTGTGAACATCTAATGAATGGAGCTTATATTCACCTTTGTTTTCATATTTAGGGAAGAAAACAGGGAGGTTAATGGACTGATTGATGTTAGCTTCAGAAGCGACTTTAGGAAGAAAAGACGGGTTGGTCCTGAGGTAGACACGGTCCGGATGAAATACCAAGTAAGGAGGTTTAGCTGATAATGCTTGAAGCTCAGAAACTCTCTTGGCCGATGTAATGGCTACCAAAAAGGCTGTCTTGTAGGACAAGAATTTGAGATCCACCAGAGCCGCTGGCTTGAAAGGCGGTCAAGGCCTGTAGAACCAGAGAGAGGTCCCAAGGAGGAACCGCTTGTTTTATAGGGGGCGTGAGAAGAAAAGTACCTTTAAGAAAAATTTTACGCAATTTGGCTGACATAAGAGGATTAGAGTCATGGCCAATGTGATAATGAGAAATTGCCGCCAGTTGTACTTTGACTGTGGAACTGCTGGCACCATCGTTAAAGAGAGTGGTTAGAAAGTCAAGCACTAATGGAAGAGGAACCGTCAAGGGATTCAGGCCTTGCCGCCCGCCCACAAAGAAAAACGTTTCCACTTGCTGCGGTAAACCTTTCTAGTGGATGGTTTATGAGCTGCCACCAAAATTGCCTTAACAGGTGACGTAAATACCGGAGTCCTGATCAAGAGTGGCACTGGAGCCGCCAAGCCCTCAGCTTCAGCTTGTCCAGATTCGCGGAGGAATGCAGGATGGATGGCATATCAGATCCGGGATGGGATCTAGAATCCAAGGAGGATTCACCGAGTGAGACCTTAGGAAGGGGAACCAGATCTGTCGAGGCCAAAACGGAGCAATGAGAATCATTCTGCAACCCACCCGAGAGGCTTTCTGAAGAACTTGGAGCATCAGAGGCAAGGGTGGATAAGCATACAGAAGACCGGGTGGCCAAGCATGCACCAGAGCGTCTTGGGGAACCTCCGAGGAGGTATCAGAGAAAAACTGTCGCACTTGGTGTTTGAGGGAGAGGCAAAAAGATCGCATGAAGGGGTTCCCCACCGTGCGAATATGCGTTCCGCTACTCGACAATTGAGAGACCACTCGTAAGGTGTCAGAATGGTGCGACTGAGCTTGTCCGCTAGGATGTTGGACCGGCCCGGAATATGCGTTGCTATTAGAAAGCGGTTGGTGGAGATTGCCCATTCCCAAACTCTCATGGCTTCTCGACAAAGAGGGTAAGACCTTGTTCCCCCTTGCTTGTTGATGTACCAGACCACAGACATGTTGTCCGATTGGATCGCAATTGTTCCCGAGGGAAGAAAGTCCTGAAGTGCTAGCAACGCTAAGAGCACTGCTCTCATCTCTAGAACATTGATATGCAGTAAGGTCTCTGAATCGTCCCACGTGCCTTGGACGGTCCGGCCCAAAGTGCCCCACCCGAGGCGGGAGGCGTCCGTGGTCACCGTGGCGAGAGGGGGAGAAGCACAAAATGGGCGGCCCTTGTGGAGATCCGGGGAGTGAAGCCACCACAAGAGGGACCGTTTGCAAGCCTTGCTGATCGCAATGGGGTGATGCATGGGGAGAGCAAGGTATGACCACTGTACTAAGAGCGTCCACTGTAGAATGCGCATATTGAGTCTGGCAAGAGGAAGAAGTGCTATGGCAGATGCCATGGACCCTAGAGCCCTCAGGACCAACTCCGCCGGAACAGAGCTTGAGTGGAGAATGGCCCGCACCTGGAACTGCAGATTTAGAACTCTGTCCGCAGTGAGGAAGGCTCGTAAACTCCTTGTGTCTAGCCTGGCCCCTATAAAATCTAAGAGCTGTGTGGGCGCCAGGTTGGATTTCTTTGTATTTATTGTGATGCCCAGAAAAGGAGCAAGATGGAGGAAGGAGTCTCGCGCCAATAAAAGTAGATGCCTTGTTGGGGCGGTAAGAAGTCAGTCGTCCAGGTAGAGAAAGACCTGCACCCACTGAAGTCACAGGTGGGCCGCTACCACTGCTAATACTTTGGTGAACACCCTGGGGGCTGTGGTGAGACCAAAGGGAAGGACCCGGAACTGGTAGTGACTGGCTCCCAGCCGGAAGCGGAGGAACCTCCTGGAGCGCCTGTCCATCATGATGTGGTAGTACGCGTCCTTGAGGTCTATAGAGCACATCCAGTGATTTTCTCCCAGAAGGGGGAGAATAGATTGCAGAGTGACCATTCGGAATTTTTCTTTGGGGACTGCCAGATTCAAGAGAGAGAGGTCCAGGATTGGTCTTAGTTCCCCCGTCTTCTTTGGCACTAAAAAGAACCTGGAGTAGAACCCTGATCCGATCTGGTCTGGGGGGAAGGGCTGGATGGCTCTTTTCTATAGCAGATGGCCAATTTCTGCCAAAGCGGCCTCCCGTTGACCGGGTGGGACGTCTGGGAGGGACTTCAACTTTGGAAGGCGAAGGAAAGGGATGCGATATCCTCTGGATATGATCTGGAGAACCCAGCGGTCTGATGTTATGGACTCCCATGCCGCTAGGTGACCCGAAAAACGTCCCCCGACTGCCTCCAGAGTGGAGCAGTCGGGCAACCCCTCAGGGTTGCTGCTGGGCCGCTCAGAGAAAGGTTCCCTGGACCCGAAGTTTCTGGGAGCCCCTCTGCCTCTAGGGCGCGCCCTCCCTGTCCTCCTCTGCCACGGAAGGACTGGTTGTCCGAGCAGGCTGGGACTGCTGCGACTTCCGGAACCACATCTTCTTCTGACCCTTTTGGTTCCTAGAATAGGGCCTCTGGGGTGCAGAGAAGGATTCACGGCAGACAGCGCCTTCCGTCCTTCGCTCTGGGTCAACGCGTCAACGGTTTTGCCAAAGAGAGCAGAACCATCAAAGGGGGCGCTCGCAAATGACGCTTTGAAGGGCTCAGAAAATGACGGAGCCAGGCCTGACGTCTAGTGACTAGGCCTGTCCCGCAGCTCTAGCGGCACCTTCCGTAGCGTGGAGAGTAGCCGCATAGAGGTATTAGTAACTGACCTAAGAGTGGCCATACGGGTGGAGTGCAGAATCCTGTCCTCCTCCGAAATGGACTCTGGGGGAGATGCAGCATATTCTTTAATGAGATCTCGCTGCATCCTAATGACATGTGCCAAGTAGTTCAGCCCCCTTACGAAGGTCGCTGAACTAAACATCCGCCCCAAGCGGTCCATCATCCCAGACTCCTTGCTCGGGATGGACTGAGGACTCTCCTGAGCCAGTTCCCTCTTGGTGGCCGCCGCCGTCAACATGGCATCTACCGGAGGCCCCTTACTCCAATGGGCACGGTCGGACGGTGGGCTAAGAATCCTATCGGGCCTCTTAGGAATTGGCTCCACGGTGTCCGTTCCTTCCACGCCCTGGTGGTAATGAGGTCCACCAGGGGTCGGCAGGAGGGGACACCCAAGAGGTAGACGGGCACGCTTCAAATGCCTCCAAGAACACGGACTCGTCCGAGGAAGACTTGGGGGCAGACCACCCCCTTACGGAGCATTTCCATGATGTCTCCAAATGAGACATCCTCGGGGTGACCGTGGGGAGCCTTCCTTCCTCCAAGTCCGTGTCTTCTGTGAGAGACGGGAGTCAATGTGTCTCCTTTGCACGTATGCTTGCGAGGACGTCCTCTGGGGCTGTCAGAGGAGTCCTCAGCAGCAACCTGTTCCATTGGAGCAACTTGGGGCACAGAAGCGGGCTGTCCCAGGGCCGGATGGTGGAAGCCTGGCCCAGTGCAGAGGGAGCGGGACGGAGCCGAACAAGTGCCGGGGTCCGGAGACCCTCAACAGGGCCCTCTCCACTACATCAAACGCCGGGGAGCCTCGATCAAAGGATCCGACAGGCTCCCCTCCGGATCCGAGAGTGGATCGGAGGCGCGCCGCCGGATCCGGCGGGACAGTGCGCTCCGACACAGACGGCGCCGGCGAGCACTGATCCCCGGATCCGAGCTCGGATCCAGGCTCCGAGGTCGGATCCGATGCACTCGAGGGCAGGGTCGGATCCGGCAAAGTACTATCGGGCGACCCACCCCGCCCGCTGCTCGGCTCCAGCTGCTCCGAACCCGATAGCGGGTCGGAGAAGGAGCAATAGGTTTGAAAAAGGGTGTTGAGCTCCCCAGAGGGGAGGCAAGAGCACTCCCATCTGCATCTGGGCCTGGATGAATCTTCTCATCATCCGTCCAGATCAGCATCCGAAAGCTATAAGTAGATCTCGACGAGGCTACCGAGGTAGGCCTGGAATGCCTCCTCGATAGCCTCGGAGATCGGGTCTCCTCCTCCTCAGGACCCGTGAAAAGCACACTGGGACCGGAGCCGAAGGAGGAGACCGAGCCGACAACGGAGCCGGGGAGAAGCCGCTTGGCTGGCGGGCGAAACAGAGGTCTCGGCCCGCTTGTGGTGCTTCTCCTCCGTCCTTTTTCTAGCATCCCTCTCCTCCAGAAACGGGAGGTTGAGTCCCAGGAGGAGGAGGGGTGCCACGGAGGGAAGAACCGGCTACGGTTACTCCCGAAGGAGCGGAGGTCGGAGCCGAGTCCGGCGGTAAAAGGCCCGCCAAGACAAGCTTGGACCTCCGCTCCTTAAGTGCCCTGGGGTTGAACCCTGCACAAATGGAGCATCCAGATGTGAGGTGTTCAACCCCCAGGCACCTAACACACCGAGTGTGGCCATCAGCCGGTGAAAGCTTATTGCCACACTCGGTGCATTTAGAAAATATAGACTTGGGCTGATCAGCCATCCCAATCTATAACAAGCTACTAACTAAAGTAACTAAAACAAATACACACACAGGCCCAACACACACACACTACGCCAACAGCGAGGGGAGGGTAAATACTAAAATTAACTCTAAAGAAAAAAATCAAGAGGAATACCTAAACTTTCACACAAAAATGAATAAAAAACTTTAAAACTCTGTAATAACAGTTAGAAAAAACTAGCACTTAGCTGAGTGCTATGAAACCAATCCAGTCACCATGCGCGGCAAACGAGATCTGGGGTCATGAGGGTAGAGCAGGGCATTATGGGTGAGGGGAGGAGCTGAGAGCTTGGATCCATAGCTGGAAAACCATGCCGGTTCGGATCCGATGTCGGATCCATAACCCACAGGTTGCAGACAAATGAATATCCTACTTCAGATTATCAGTTTCCTGATCAGAAGGAAAATCAGTTCTAGGTCTCATAGAGGGGGACGGCTGGCTTCCCCTAATTAAGGTAATAAGGTCTTCAGCCATTCTAAGCATTTGTTTTTTAGGCATATGGGCCTGAGCCTGCAGTTTGGACGTCGGTTTTCTAGGTGTGGTGCGAGTTTTAGGCCTGGATGAAGATGATGGCATTGGTTTTAAATGCAAGTATGTTGGCCTGAATACACCTTCAGAAGCCGGTGGGTGCACAGCGGCTCCGGACCCATCCAAGGTAGAGACATCAGCAGGTTCCATAGTTGAAAAAGCATCTCGCGGCATACCGGACTCCGAATGGGTCTCAGTAGAGGCCTGTGAATCTGAAGTAGCGGGTATCAGGGGCTGCGAAAGCACCTCACTTGAGTACCGGCGGACTGGCGACTAGCTTAACAGAAGCGTTGTCGGCAGTTTTGGACCTATGTGGTCTGTCTCTCTATTTATCCTTAAGTTTTTTCAGAAGATCGATAGTCAGATGGCTTAACTAAGCCATTTCGGAGTACGAAAATAATTTACTGTAAAGATAGCCCGACGACGAATAATTCGGGGGTTGAACAAGGGACAAAACCGAAAGCAAGGGACGTCGTGGTCTGGGCCTAAAAAGGGGATGCAGTACGAATGAAAACCTCTATGAGGTATTTGCTTTCCACAGGTAAGACAATTGTTAACTTTTACTGACATCGGTTGGAGCAAGAAAAATGTTCCCCAACAGGGTACTTACCTTTTTTGAAGACTTCGGATCTGAAACTCGAAAACGAAAATTTCAGGAGTCGGCCAACCGGCACTTGCGAATTGCTTCTGCTTCAGGCACCGCACGGCAAGAAAGACTGATTTAATGGCGTTGGCTGCATGTTTTATACCCCTGACGACCTGATGTCATGGAAGAAGAGAAAGCATCCGATGCAGGAATCCGAAGACTCTGGTATTCAGTCCAGCTGAGGGCTACCTGCAGGCAGATAACCCAAATGTGATGACTGCAACAATGAAACAGAAAGATCATCAGCAGAATGGGAAACAAAGTTAATTTCCCCAAGAACAAAATTAAGGTCCCAAGAAAGAGTAACAGAATTTTTTGGAAGCATAATATGAAGGATGCGTTTCAAAAATTGTTTGACTTCAAAACAAGAAGCAGGAGGTGGATTTACAGGAAGCAAGTGGAAATGGCAGACAAATGAGCTTTGATAGATGAATACACTAGACAAGAAGTGAGCAAATCAAGCAAATAAGTATGGACTACAATGTCCACAGAAAAAGGGTCCAGGTCATGCTTGAGACAATGAGCAGAAAATCTCTTCCAATTAGTCATATAAGATTTTTGAGTGTGGGATTTCTGGCCTCCTGCAAAAACTGAAGCACATCCTCAGAAAGTTGGTGTCAAAAAGGAATAAAAAATCAATCACCCAAAGAAGTCAACTGTAAAGTAGGCAAGTGATAATGAACGAGAGCGCCCTTGTTCTGTGTGAGAAGATCCATCCTCTGAGGTAACTTCTAATGACTGCCCCTGGCAAGATGAAAAAGAAAGGGGACCCATTGCTGTCTGGGCCAAAAAGGAGCCACCTGATCTTGTGCAGGACCTTTAGTAGTAGAGAATAAAGGGGACAGGCATACGCAACCATCCCATCTCAGGAAAGGGAGATGGTGTCTACTCTCCAAGTCAGAGGGCTTGGCACTTTGGAGCAACTTGGGAAGTTGTCTGTTCAGAGGGAAAGAAAAAAGATCTTATTGAGGGATACCCCACCAACGAACAATGTCCAGGAACACATCCCCTGTGAACTATTTGTGAGGATCTTAGGCCTGCTCAATGTTTATGCCAGAAGATTGTGCTCTGAGGGAATACAGTCCACCTGAAAAAGCAGGATTTTGCAGTCTGCTATCAGTTAAGCCTGAAGAGCCAGCCTGCGAAAAAGGTAAGAATTTGCACCCCCCCCAGCTTGTTGATGTACCACATGACTGTCACTGTCTGTGAAAATCTGTAGAGGATCTGGGACCCAAAGGAGTGGAAAGTATGAAGAGCCAGAATCAGTGCTCGCACCTCCTTGATGTTAATATTTTCTGCAAACTGCTGGGGATACCAAAGTCCCTGGATCTTAAGGTTGTTGGAGGAAGCTCCCCAACCCTAATCTGAAGCATCTGTGTATATCTTCTGAGTGGGAAGAGGAATTTGGAAAGGCAGATGCAAATTCAGGGAAATCTGGTGAATCCACCACTGGAACTCGAGCTTGAGGCAGGGCAAGAGAGGAACAGTAAAATCCAGTGGATATCAGTGCTGCACCAAATAGTCAATATATCACTGAAATTTCCTCATATGAAGCCTGGCAAAGGGAGCCATGGGAATGGTGGACACTCAGAACGCAAAGAAATTCTTTTGCAGGGACATCTGGAACAGGCAGAAGAGACTGAAAATAGTCAAGAATAGAACCCTTGGGAGGAGGGAGGGAGGAAAGTCATCACTAGGGGATGCTCTGTATCCCACACCCCAGAAGCACTTGGCTGAGAGAATTAGTCAGCACAGACTTTGAGATTTACGGGGAATCACACACTGCAGAGAAGCATAGTGAAGTGTACATCCTGAAGAAGGAGGTATTAAGAAGGGGCATAAAGCAAGAGGTCATCCAAATAAGGGAATAGTTGAAGTCTTCAGAAGGCTATCCCTGGGGCTAGACATTTGGTAAAGACTCTAGGTGCTGTTAGAAAGACCAAAAGACAAAGCAGAGAAAGTACAGTTTTGTACCTACCATAAATGTAGATGTTCGAGTGTTCACACAGCTGCAGTCATCACACTTGGGTTATCTGCCGTCAGGCGGTCCCGCAGTCAGCCCAAGTTCCAAAGTCTTGGTCCGGCGTCGGTTACTGTCGCTTCTTCCCTGACGTCAGTGCGACAGGGGTATAAATGAGGCAGCCAACGCCATTTTCTTCAGTTTTTCTTGCCCCAGATGTCAGGTGCCCCCAAATAGGAAGGCAATACATAATCCTAAGTAAATTACATAAGTAGAAAACAATAGCTACAACTGTAAGCAAATACACAATATAGGAATACATCTTAGAGATTGTATAAACAGGGAGCTATAGATAAAACCCAGGTAGAAAGAGGGGAAGAGGGGAAGGTGGGAGGGTAACCTGGCCTGCAGCAGTGTGAATACTCTAACATCTACATTTATGGTAGGTACAAAACTGTACTATGTTCATCGTGTTACACTGCTACAGTCATCACACTTGGGTTGAATCCCAAAGCTAAGGCTGGGAGGTTGGTACTAAACACGGTTTGGAGAAGCTAGTAGGCCCTGCAAAACTGCAGTGGCAAAGCCAGCTTTGGTTTTTGAGTATAGAGGTAAGTGGTAGTGCTTGGTGAAGGTCTACACTGAACTCCAAGTTGCAGCTTCCAAAATATCCTTGGTTGGTACCCCTCTGAGGAAGGCTGCTGATGTTGCTGTAGCCCTGGTGGAATGAGGCCTAATGTTACCAGGTACAGGTTTCCCATGGTGTGTGTAGCAGAAATGGATACAAAGTCCTATCCATTTTGAAATGGTCTGTTTTGATACAGGCTTTCCTTGAGATCCTGCAGCACAGGATACAAAGAGCTGATCAGATTTTCTGAAAACCTTTGTTTTATCCAAGTAGAAACATAATTGCCTGTGAATGTCCAAAGAGTGTAGGAGCCTTTCCCCTTTATTCTGGGGGTTTGGACAAAAGGTGGGTAAATGAATGGTTTGGTTTAGAGCCACACTGGATACTACCTTTGGCATAAAGGAAGGGTTAGTTCGTAAAGACACTCTGTCTTGAGGAAAAATGATGAAAGGCTCCACTGCCATTAGGGCATGTAGCTCTGAGACTCTTCGTGCTGAAGTTATTGCTAGCAGCAGGGCAGTTTTCCATGATAAAAACTGTAAATCAGCTGAAAAAGCTGGCACGAAGGGCGGTAGTGTAAGTTTTTCCAAAACAAAATTGAGGTCCCAAGTTGGTGTTGGTGCTCTTCGGGGTGGTCTTATGTTCTTAGCCCCTCTGAGGTACTGTCTTAATAATGAATGTGAAAAAATAGGAGGATCCGTGTTGTAATGAGCTGAAATAGCTGAAGCGTGGATCTTTATAGATGAAAGGAAAGGCCTTTGTGCAACATCTCAGTTAAATATTGCAGAATCTGAGGAATATTTGGGACAAGAGGATTTTGGCCTTTAGCCTGGTTCCAGGCGCAGAATCTTTTCCATTTGAGTAGGTTTTCCTGGTGCTGGGTCTCCTGGCCTCCAGAATGACATCCATAACAGCTGTAGAGAGAAATGTTGACTGGTTGTTTAGATAATCTGCCATGCAGCCAGATGTAAAGTCTTGAGCTGGCTGTGTAGAATCTGATTGTTTTGCTGAGTCAGCAGGTGAGGAATTTGAGATAAAAATCCATGGTGGGCCTTGAGCCATGTTCCTTAATATTGGATACCAGTGTTGGCGTGTCTGGAGCAATGAGTATCATTTGTGGCCTCTCTAATCTGGCTTTTAGCAGCACCTTTGCCAGAAGAGGCAGTGGAGGAAAGGCATACACTGTTAGTGTTTTCCAACTGAATGAGAGGGCGTCCACTTTCCAAGCTAGAGTGTGGTATGTCCTTGTGCAAAACTTTTGCAGTTGGTAGTTTTGGGGGGAGGCAAAAAGATCTATGTCTGGGCTCCCCCATTTTTGAGTTATCATTGTGAATACTTGTGGGTCTAGTTTCCACTCGTGAGGATCCATGATATTTCTGCTTAGTTTGTCTGCCAATGTATTTTTCTTTCCTGGCAGGAATTGTGCTTGTAGTTGAACTTGGTAGGTCAGTGCTGTGTTCCACAAGGTCATTGCTTGCCTGCATAGGGGGTAGGAATGTGTGCCCCCTTGTTTATGTACCACATCACTGTGGTGTTGTCAGTCTTTATTAGAAGTTGTTCTGGATGTAGGAGGTCCTTGAAAGCTGTTAGGGCATTTTGTACAGCTAGCATCTCTTTTTGATTGATGTGGAGATGCATTTGATCTACAGACCATTTGCCCTGAATATACTGTCCTGCCATGTGTGCACCCCAGGCGTAATCCGATGCATCTGTTGTCATTGTTTGCCTGGCTGTGGGCAAGGTGAAAGGCTGACCCTTGTTGAGGTGACATGCCTGAGCCCACCACAGAAACTCCTGTTGAAGGCGGTGTTATTGAGTGGTATTGTTGTTTCCAAACTATGGCTGTGTTGAGTCCATACGCTTTTCAGGTACTATTGTAATTTCCTCATATGCAGTTTGGCATATGGTATTGGTAATATGCAAGATGCCACGAATCCCAAAGCCTGCAGAATTTTTCTTGCAGGGAGTTGGGTCTTTGTTGCCATCATTTTGAAGTATTGAGTCAGTTGTCCTTGCTTGTCTGGCATGAGATAAGCCATCTGGGCCGTTGTATTTAAGCTGGCACCCAGGAATATTATGTCTTGTGAGGGCACTAGTTTTGACTTCTTTTCATTTACTGTGTACCCTTGGCAACTTAGTAGTTTTTTTTTAGAAACGCCAGATGTTTTAAAAGAAAGTCCTTGGTGTCTGCTTGAATAAGGCAGTCGTCCAGGTATGGATATATTTGGATTCCTCTTTGTCTGCAGTATGCAATTACTGGTGCCAGGCATTTTGTGAAGACCCTGGGCACAGTAGATAAGCCAAAGGGCAGTGCAGAGAATTGGTAATGAGTTGTACCTGCTATAAATCGGAGGTATCTTCTGCAATTTTGTCTGATAGGGACATGCAGGTATGCCTCCTTGAGGTCCAACGTTACTAGCCAAGCCTTCTTGCCCAGCATGGAAAGAAGTTGCTGTAGTGTGAACATCTTGAATTTGGGTACTTCCAGGTATGTGTTTAGAATTGAAAGGTCCAGAATGGGTCTTCAGGCTTTGTTCTTTTGGAGAATCAGAAAGAGTCTTGAGTAAAATCCTTGTCCTTGCTCCTGTGTAGGAACCTGTTGAATGGCTCTCATGTCCATGAGTGCTGCAATTTGTCTTTGAGCCTCTGCCCGTTGATCTGATGGCAGGTTTGGCATTCCTTTTATCCTTGGTAAAGTGTGAAAGTGGAACCTGTATCCTTGAGTTACAATATTTAGGACCCATTTGTCTTTTGTGATGATGTGCCAATTGTCTGCAAAAAGTGCAAGTTTTCCTCCCAAGGGAGCTGCCAAGAGTGATTTGCTTGGCAGTCTGAGGGGTAAGTCATTGTGATTGTCTTCTGATAGTTTGAGACCTGTCTTCTCCTCCATTCTGGGTTGTGGCACCCCATTGTCGAGGCTTGTAAGAGCCTTGTGGCTGACCTCTGCCCCTTAGGTGTCTGTATTTGCCCCTCTGAGGTCTGTCAAAAGTTGGAAAGGACCAGTTTTTGGTTGGCCAATTTCTGCTGAAACGAGGGGGTTGGACCTGTAAAAAATCCTTGACCGTCTGCATAGATTTTGCCTTATCCTCCATTTTCTTTAAAACCTCTTCTGCTTTCACACCAAATAAAACATCCTGCTGTAAGGGTGAATCCAATAACTTTGCTTTAACATGATCAGGTAAAGTTTGTTCTTTTAACCAAGCATGCCTACAAATGACAGACCCTGTTACAGCTGCTCTGCAAGAAGCTTCCAATGAACCAAATCCACATTGCAAAGTACGTTTTCCCACTTGTTCTGCTGCATGCAACAAATCTTGCATTTCCTTATAATCAAGGCTGCTCTGTATGAGTGCTCATTTTTTGTTTTAATTGAGACATCAAATATCGTTGATATTTCAGCATGTGAAACTGGCAATTTAAGGCCCTCATAGCTAGAGTAGCTGAGATATATACTTTCTTTCTCCATCGGTCTAGTGCTCTAGAATCCCTTTCAGATGGTACAGGATTTTTAGCAATAGAGGCCTTAACCCCTTTGGGACCCTGGGAAATGGTTTGTGTGTCAGCAACAGGGCTTTTATATAGGAATTTATGTGAGTCAGGGACTCTGTAGTATCTGTCTGGTTTGGCTGGTGCAGGAGGTAATGTATCTGGGTTAAGGCTAGATTCTGAATAAACATCATCCACAATGTCTAACACAGGTGGAATAGCAAGGGGTCTGTGCTGGGGTAGTAAGAGGAACTCTCAGAGCCTTTTCTTAGAATCAGAGTAATCCTGGCCTTCCCAGTGGTAATGTTCCCTCATGGTACGTAAAGTTTCCCCAAAAGAGTAGTCTTCTGGGGGAGATGCTGAAGGAATAGACTCTTCAGCATCAGAGTCTTCATCAGGGGGAAAACAGTACTCCTGTTCCTCAGAAGAATCTGAGGTAATGGAAACCTAGTCAGAGGAAGTGTAGTCCTCCTCCTGTCTAGGCCTTTTGTCAGGTGGGGGATGGGAACCCCTGATTAGGGTAATTAAGTCTTCGGCCATCTTAAGCATCTGTTTCTTAGGCATGGGGCCTTGCACTGGAGACTGCTGTACAGGCTTCCTTACTTTTAATGGAGTTTTCAGTTTTGCAAAGGATTTAATAGTAAGTGTAGTCGGTCTGAAGACACCTTCAGCAACTGATGGGCTTTCAACTGCACCGGAATCCTCATCAGACATGGAGTCGGAAGGGCCTAAAGATAAAGGCTCTGGAGGCCCTGCAATCTCCGCTTCAGAGTCGGATGCAGACTGGAGTTCTAAATCAGCGGTCGTCAGGGGCTGCGTAGGCGCCTCACTGAAAACAGGAGAACCGGCGACTGGCCTAACAGGGGCCTCGGTGTCTGGTTTGGGTCTCGGCTGCCGATCCTTATCTTTGTGCTTTTTATGCATCCTGGTCATTGGTTGCTCCGACGGCATGGTATAATTAAATTTTCTACCAAAATAATGTCAGGCGAAATCAAACAGATGTTTAATAGTTCGTTTGTTAAACCTGGCACAAAACCGACAACCTGTGACGTCGTGGTCTGGGCCTAGGCAAGGGATACAATAAGAATGAAAATCCTTATGAGGTATTTGCTTCCCACAAGAAATGCAATTATTAACTTTTTCTGACATCGGACTGAGGCAAGAAAAGGTTCCCCAACGGGGTACTTAGCTTTATTGAAGACTTCGGTCTGAAATTCGATTTGAAAATCTCAGGAGTCGGCCGACCGGCACTTGCGAACTGCTTCTGCTTCGGGCACCGCGCGGCAAAAAAGACTGGAGAAAATGGCGTCAGCTGCCTCTTTTATGCCCCTGTCGCACTGTCAGGGAAGAAGCGACAGCAACCGACGCCGGACCAAGACTTTGGAACTTGGGCCGACTGCGGGACCGCCTGACGGCAGATAACCCAAGTGTGATGACTGCAGCAGTGTAACATGATGAACATCTGATAATGTGAAGAGAAAACAGAGAAACAAAAACTTCCCGAAGATGACAAACAGGAATATAGAGGTAAGCATCCTTCAAATCTAGAGACACCAATAAAAGGATGGAGGAGCAAAAGAGAAAAAAAAAACATCCAGAGAGACATCTTGAAGGAAGGAACCTTTAGAAAGGTGTTGAGAAAGGAAAGAGGTTCATAGGTTCATAGGTTCATACTAGGCTATCTGCCCAAGGGCATTTATAAGCCTAGCCCATAGTTATTTGGCTTTCGCCACCCCTTTAGTTTGAATAAAACTATGCCTATTATTTTGCTGTGCCTCTGTCAAGTAGTGACACTGAAGTAATCCCTGGGGTATATCTGCGATCCCCCATCCATTGGTCAAGATTCCTCTTGAACAAGGCCAGCGAGGTGCTCTGCCTCACATGTACCGGGATTTTGTTTCACAGCATAGGGAGTCTCTGGGTGATGAATCTGTCCGTCCAGCACGCTCTATTAATAACCGTCAAGGTTTAAGTCTCCCTTGTGGTTCTGAGGGATTTAGATTTTTGAGGTGAAGCATATTCATCAAATCAGGGTTTGACATGGCCTTATATGTCAGGCACAGGTCACCTCTGAGCAGCGGTATGAGACTGAATAGAGCTGGAGTTCTTTCAGTCGGGCAGCATAAGACATATTTTGAGACCCTTTATCCTTTTGGTGAGGAACTTTGGGGCCTTTCCAGCTGCTGCAGGTGTCGGGTCAGATACATTCCGAATGGGGCATTGTACTCAATCATAGGTCTAATGAGTGATGAGTACAGGGGGACGATGACCTCCCTTGATCTAGATGTGAATCCCTTCATGATCAGGTGGGCAATGTAGAAGGTTTTCCTAACTACTTTAACAACATGAGTGTCAAACGAAAGGCTACTGTCAACCTGGGTCCCCAGATCCCTGATGACTTCTTCTGTGCTCAGTGGATTGCCACCTATATGGTAGCTAGGGATAGGGAAAGATCCAGAATGGGTCTCCAAGACCACTCCTTTCTTTGGATGAGAAACATCATGGAGTAAAAACATGTGCCCTACTGAGAAGTAGGGACTGTCTGGATGGTTTTGCTGTACCAAAAGATCCTGAAGAACCAAAGGAAAATGAGAAAACTGCTAAGGAAGTGGCTGAGGAAGGCCTGAGAATGGAGAAAGGAAAGTACAGTTGTGTACACTTACCATAAATGTAGATGTTAGAGTGTATTCACTGTTGCAGTCATTACATTTGGGTAATCCTGCTGGCAGGTTGCCCTCAGCCGGCCTGAATTCCAAAGTCTTGGGTCCTGTGTCGGCTGCTGTCACCCCTTCCCTGACGTCAGGTCGTCAGGGGTATAAAAGAAGCAGCAGACGCCATTTTCTTCAGTTTTTCTTGCCCCAGATGTCAGGGGCCCCTTAAAAGGGTAGCCAAACTTTATGTATATATTCTGAAATACATCAATATAAATTTTACCTTCATCTATAAGCAAATACACCACATAGGTAGTATAAATCAGAGAAGGAAAGATAAGATCCAAAAGGAAAAAGGGGGAAGGTGGGTGGGTAACCTGGACTGCAACAGTGAATACACTCGAACATCTGTTGCAGTCATTACATTTGGGTAGAGTCCCAAAGCTGTGGTTGGGAGGCTGGAACTAGACAGCAGTAGGAGCGGCTATGAGGCCCTGCAGAACTGCAGTGGCACAGCCTGCCCTGGATTTAGAGTAGAGTGGCAGATGATAATGCTTTGTAAAGGTGTGCACTGAACTCCAGGTAGCCGCCTCTAAAATGTCTGTGGTAGGTACTTCCCTGAGAAAGGCTGCTGAGGTGGCTGCAGCTCTGGTGGAATGAGGCCTAATGCCCTTAGGCACAGGCTTGACATGGTGTAAGTAGCAGAAACGAATACAGTGGCCTAACCTCTCAAAATAGTCTGCTTTGAGATAAGCTTTCCTTGTGATCCTGCAGCATATGCCACTAGTAATTGCTCTGTTTTCCTGAAAGCTTTGGTTCTGTCCAAGTAGAATCTAAGCTGTCTGTGTACATCCAAAGAATGCAGAATTCTCTCACCCTTGTTCTGTGGATTTGGGTAAAAGGTAGGCAGATGGATGGCTTGGTTAAGAGCCACGCTGGGCACTACTTTAGGCATAAATGTTGGGTTTGTCCTGAGGGAGACTTTGGATGAAAAATGATGAAAGGTTCCACAGCCATGAGCGCCTGTAGCTCTGAAACTCATCTTGCAGAAGTAATTGCTAAGAGCAGAGCTGTTTTCCAAGATAAAAACTTCATATCAGCTGTGGCAGCTGGCTCAAAAGGAGGCAGGGTGAGATTTTCCAAGACATAGTTGAGGTCCCACACAGGTAGTGGTAGTCTTCTTGGGTGCCTTAAATTTTTGGCTCCTCTGAGGTACTGCCTTAATAAAGGGTGAGAAAAAAGCGGTGGCTCTATTGTAATGAGCCGAAACAGCAGAGGCATGAATTTTAATAGATGAAAAAGATAGGCCTTTGTCCAGCATCTCAGTTAAGTATTGCAAAATCTGTGGAATATTTGGTACCGCTGAACAGAATCTTTTCCATTTTCCAGCATAAGACTTTCTAGTTCTAGGCCTTCTGGCTTCCAGAATGACATCCATCACAGCTTTACTGACAGGTGTTTTTTGTATGTCTACATTATCCGCCATGCTGCCAAGTTTAATGTCCTGAGTTGGCTGTGCATGATCTGATTGTTTTGCTGGGCCAGTAGTGGAGGTATTTGAGATAGGTCCAAGCCGGGTATAGGGATAAGTTCCTTAGTATTGGATATCAGTACTGGAGTGGCCAGTCTGGGG